>NW_017259564.1:122442-142902 GCF_001594045.1 Atta colombica
AATAAATATTTAAATTTAAAAAATTTTTTTAAATTTAGATTTAATTTAGATTTTATTTTGTATATCAAAAGATCATTAATAATTTTAAGTAATTTCTTATTAAAAATTTGATGTTTAGGATAATCGTCATTTTTTCTTCGTATTTAATACAAATTTATTAAATACAATAAGTCATAAAGACTGGAGCTTTGACTGAGACAATGGTTAAATATTAACTCTTATTTGCTTTTCGATTTACATTTCTAATCTTATATTATAAAATTACAAGTATATTTTAGCGAACAATTTATTATATGGCTCATATCGCTGTCTCTCACATTAAATGGATACTAGTGATTACATAGTTTGTACCAATGGAAAGTCGAAATTATTTTCATCCTGGAGAATTATTCCTCGTCGCTTTTCATTAAGTTCATTCGCGAAGTCTACTTTGGAGATTTGTCTCTTCGGAGATTCTTATGTAGGATTGGAATTAATCCCGGGTTTTCTCGTCTGTAGTTATTGGTAATAACAATTTTATTAATGAGTTAATAATAATAATTGCTACATATTTTAAAGTCATTTTTCAAGTTGTAACATTAATTTAGTGATATATTTTAGCATATAATTTTTGCTTTTTTTGTTTTATTAAAACAAATTATTCTCCCACTAGTAATAATAATTAGTACTTAATTAGTACTGTCTCAATAACAATAGGATTTTATAGTATTACATGATTGATATGAATATATAATTTTATTATTTGTTTAAATTCAAATTATTGAGTAAACAATTTTAAATTTTATATAAATAATTTGCTTATAATTTTTTGATGATTGCTCTAAAATATGATTACATTTATTAAAAATATAATTACAAATGTGTATATTTAATTTTCTAACTGTTATTTTAAAATTATTTTTAGGTATTGGACATTCCGCCATTGTAGAATATTTTTAATTATTAATTTATATGTATATACATTTTCTATGATAAAATACATGCACTTTCTATGATAAAATACATGCAGATATTTTGAGATTATATTTAAAGAATGACTGATTTTTGTCGATATTTACATAATTTTACACTTTTTTCAAAATTCTTTATATTAACAATGTTATCGTAATTACATAAGTTAAATTTTAAATGTGTGGGTACAAAAAATTCAAGATAAATCGAATGGGTACCCTCATATTAGCGGGATATTAATAAATGTAATTTGTGAAAAATAAAGAATTGTTTATATTGTGTATATAATAAATTTTAATATATTATTTATTATATTTTGAACAGCATTGATAATTGTGTTGTAAATAATTATTATAATTGTAATATCGAGTTGTATAAAGGATAATACAATAAAGAATAATATTTAAAAAGTTATTGCAATTTTATTAGCGAAATACAATCCCGGGACTTTTCAGCCTATGTAGTATATATATATATACATAAGTTCGAATTTGATCTCTTTGTATATATGTGGGTGTGCGTATGTATGTGTACAAAAAACCATCAAGAAATTCGAGAAAAATCTTCGATACTGTAATTTTATCATTATGAAAAAAATTAATGATCCTTTAGATTAATTCGCAAAGCACCATCCAATCTAATTGTCTCCCCATTTAATAATGGGTTTTCAACAATCTGCTGTACTAACATGGCAAACTCATCAGGATTTCCCAATCTTTGAGGAAACGGTATATTTTTTGCCATAAAGCTGTGTAGCTTTTCTGGCAACACTTTTAATAATGGAGTATCAAAAAGTCCTGGAGCAATTGTTACGACACGAATTCCATCCTTGGAAAGATCACGAGCGATAGGTAAAGTCATCCCTATATAATAATAAATTACAAAAAAAAGTATAAATTATAGAAAATAAAATAAGGAAAAAAGAATAAAGTTTATTGAAAATAGAGGAAAGTAATAATAAGTATAAAGGGAATAAGATTATGTACAAGGTGTTCCGGAATTACATTGGGAGTACAAATAAGTTTCCGCCGTTTGCAAAAGACGGCGCCACTAATAAACTATAGTTAAAATTGTTTGATGTAAATCGTAAGATTAGACATCCGGCAACACCATAACCTTGAAATATCAGCGATTTTGTATCAGCATCATATATTTTTTTTTGTACGAAAATATTGAGTTTTAAGCCGAATAAGCGTTCATTTGCGAGAACTTTTGATTTACTTCTTCAATTTGAAGAAATCTGCAGCTGAGGCTCATAGATTGCTTGTAGAAGCATATAGTGATGCTGCCTTAAGTGAGAGAAGTTATCGTGAGTGGTTTCAAAAATTTAAGAACGGTGAATGAAGAACGTCGAAGACAAAGAACGTAGCGGAAAGCCGAAAGTGTACGAAGACGCGAAATTGGAAGCATTATTGGATAAAGATTCGGGTCAAACACAAAAAGAACGTGCACTTACATTAGGAGTGACTCAACAAATAATTTCATATCGTTTGAAATCATTGGGAATGATTCAAAAGCAAGGGAATTGGGTTCCATATGAATTGGAATCGAGAAACGTTGAACGCCGATTTTTCACATGTGAAATGCTGTTTACCAGGCATAAACAAAAGGGTTTTTTGCATCGTATGGTGATGAAAAATGGAAATCCACTACGATAATCCAAAGAAGAGGAAATCATGGGGACTACCTGGCCATGCTTCAACATCGAACTAAGCCGAATATTCATGGAAAAAAACTCGTGTTATATATTTGGGATCAGCTTGGTGTATTATGAGTTGCTCAAACCGAACGAGACCATTACTCTCTACCGAACACAATTGATGAGATTGAGTCGAGCACTCAAGGAAAAACTCGACCACATGTTGCACCGGTCAAAACCTATTTAGAAACACTCAAATGGGAAGTTCTACCCCACCCGCCGTATTCTCCAGACATTGCTCCTTCCGATTACCACTTGTTCCGATCGATGACGCATGGTTTATCTGAGTAGCACTTCACATCATATGAAGATACTAAAAATTGTATCGATGATTGGATAGCCTCAGAAGATGAAGCGTTCTTCCGATGCGGTATCTACATGCTACCAGAAAGATGGGAAAAAGTAGTGGCTAGCGATGGCCATTTGAATAAAATTATTTATCGTTCTTTCACAATAAATGCTTAATTTTTGATTAAAAACGGCGGAAACTTATTTGTACTCCCAATAAGTAAAAACTTAGTTGATCAAAACTCAAAACAACCTAAAAAGTCTTAGGGCTGTGTATTCATAGTCCGTTCTTATTTCAAGACTGTCTTAAGTAATGTCTTAAAATGCTCCTAGGAAATCCCTTCGATTGGCTTATGACATCTTAAGATTGAACTCAAAAAAACAGTCTCAAATATAAGAATCAACTATTGCTCTTAATGAGAATCTGCAAATTAATCATTTTTTAAATATTCAGCTTCTTATTTTATAAGTTGCATTGTACAATTATATGTATTGGAATTATGTGGAATAACTAATTCTGAAACACTCTTTATGGTATTTAAATAATAAATTATGAAAGAATAAAATAAAAATATATATACCTACAACTGCTCCTTTTGAAGCAGAATAAGCAGCCTTCCCTATTGTACCATCAAAAGCGGCGATGCTTGCAGTATTAACAATTACACCTCTTTGACCATTTTGATTAGGAGAATTTTCAATCATTAAACCGACAGAAAGGCGAATAACGTTGAAAGTACCAATAGTATTGACTTCGATAATTCTAGCGAAGTCCTCCAATTTGTGAGGAAGTTTTTCATTATTATTATATGTCTTAGAGATTATGCCAGTACCAGCGACATTGACGAGAACGTCAAGCTTACCAAATTTTTGTTTCGTAAGATCAAGAACAGCTTGAACATCAAATTCCGAAGTTACCTTGAAGAAAATTAATAAGATCAGGAGACGCGGTAGTATGTATTTTAGTATTTAACAGAAAGATAATAAGAGATAAGAATATATAATATTTAAAAAAATGAATAATTACAATTTTTTAATTTAAATAATATAATTTAATATTTTAAAGAGACATGATAGTATCTCGTGTCAATATATGTGTCTATATTGGGCGCATATAACTTTACGTAAACTGTCAAGTTGACCGGAAACATTATGTTCATATCTAAAAAATAATTAGGAAGATGAAATTTTTAATAGATCCAATCGATAGCTTGAGGCTCCATTATATATAGATATTACACTGCTAGAGATCAAAATTTTCTTTCTAATAAGTAATCTAATAAAGAACACGTTAAAGATCGTAAAAATGTACTCTGTTCCATATATTAAGATTATATTTTGACAAGAGATTGCACAACTATACATTATAATAATTATATTTAAATAAATACATACATCCATAGGTGCAAACATTGCATTAGCTTCTCCTAATTCGTCGGCTACAATTTTACCTTTTGAAGTAGGCAAATCACCAACAATTACCTTAGCACCTTGCTTGACAAATCTTTCTACAGTACCACGTCCTAGCCCAGAAGCACCACCAGTTACCAAAGCTACAGTGCCCTGTAATAAATAAAAAGAAATATTTATCAATTTTTATTACAAATAAATCTCATCAGTTTTAACATAAGAAGAAATTTATAATAAGAAGAAGTAAAAAGAATAATCTCCAACCTTGATCTTGATCTTGAAATGTTATCTAGATCATGTTCCTAAATAACCTAGCAAACGAGGATGGATTAAAATAGATTGAAATTTTTTTCTATCCGAATTTATTCGTATTTTAAATAGCGAATACTTTTTTTGAATTTAATTGGATTCAATTGGATTCAATTAGATTCAACTGGATGCAATTGGATTGAAAAACTGCATTTCCTATTTAAAATTTTGAATTGAACAGTATTTATAATTGTTTTGTGTGCATAGAAAAAATTAATATTATTTTTAGATTGAAAGACATAGAGATATGCTTCATGTAATTCCTATAAATGAATAAAAATGCATTTAGGATTGAAAAGCATTCATTTTAACATTCGTGAATCAATATTCTTGAAAATCTGAATTCATTTCAATTCATTCTCATTTGCTAGATATATCCCCCTTCGAACCAAACAACTTTTGTATAAAACATTTTTGTCTATTGGATTTAGTTTTCGAGACATTGGGTTGGATCATTTAAAATGAGATACCCTGTATATATACAGATTTTACACACGCGCGCGCATGCGCGCACATGGATTGAAATGAATTAAAATAGATTCAGATTTTTAGAAATATTGATTTACGAATGTTGAAATGAATGCATTTTTTCAATCCTTTTCAATCCTGAATGCATTTTTATTCATTTATAGAAATTGCATGGAGCATATCTATGCTTTTCAATCTAAAAATAATATTTTTAGATTGAAATAAGCTTTTTCTATGCACACAAAACAATTGTGAATAAACTGTTCAATTCAAAATTTTGAATAGGAAATGCAGTTTTTCAATCCAATTGCATCCAACTGAATCTAATTGAATCCAACTGAATCCAAAAAAAAGTATTTGCTATTTAAAATACGCATTCGGATAGAAATAAATTTTAATATTTTAATCCATTCTCGTTTGCTGGGAGGCCTCCCGGAACTTCAGAAGCAACTTTAGATCACTTTGATACAATGACATAAATAAAAAAATGATTTTTTTATATTACTTCTAAAAAAGAACGGAAACGTTAAGAAAAAAACGAAAAAGGATATTTTAACAATGCATGGCATTTATACAAAAAAATTTTACTCTTCATGTTAGGAAAAAAGTTACATGATCGCTATCTAGGGTAATACAATAAAAATACTGCAGTCGGTCAGAGATATAAAACAACCTTTTAAATTGCTATAATAAATAATAATGAAAGTACGAAAGCGTGTTTTTAAATGATGATCATACCTTCAACATTTTCAATTATTCTTCTAAAACAAATAAACGCTACTGATAATAGTCCGCGATAAATAACTCTTATTATCTAACCACTGATTACCAAGATTATACTGGTTTGAACTCGTTATTTGAAACGACTTCCGAACACTACTATATTTATATACTTTGAACTGATGCGAATAAATTCGAATAACGATGATTAGGACAAAATTATCTCTATGAACTTTGGAATCTGAGATAATTTTGCACAATAATTTGCATGAAAAAATATCTTTTTTATATGCATTATTGTAAATTTATGTATAACATTATTTATGTAATTTTTAATTACAATTTTTAATTTTTAGCAATATCCTGCTGCAAATTCCTATAGGAAATTTTCTTCTGGTTTGTCTGGTTTGTCTAACCATGGGTACTCGTGATAAATTCGATTGATCCCCTTGAGAGGAGGCTCTTATCTTGCTGTAAACTCTTATGGATTTTTTTCATAGATTCCTATTGAGGCTTATAAGATTCTGGCTGTGTTTCAAAATTTACTGCCAGTACTGAAAATATAATTTTCATTATGTACACTATAGATTTTCAATACTGACAGTAAATTTTGGAACACAGCCTCTGTAGGAGCTTGTATAGTGTAAACAATTAATGACAACAGAAAAAAATATCATGGCATTCCTCGTCTTGAACTCAGGCCTGGTCTCTCCTCCGAGTTGATAAACTTCCGTCCTGCCAATGACTCTGCAAACAAAAATGAATTGAAATGGATTCAGATTTTCAAAAATTGATTCACGAATGTTGAAATGAATGCTTTTCAATCCTGAATGCATTTTTATTTATTTATAGGAATTGCATGGAGTATATCTCTATGCTTTTCAATCTAAAAATAATATTAGCTTTTTCTATGCACACAAAATAATTGTGAATAAACTGTTTAATTCAAAATTTTGAATAGGAAATGCAGTTTTTCAATTCCAATTGCATCCAATTGAATCTAATTGAATCCAATTGAATCCAATTATATCCAAAAAAAGTATTCGCTATTTAAAATACGCATTCGGAGAGAAAAAAATTTCAATGCATTTTAATTCATTCTCGTTTGCTGGGGAGCCACACAGCTCTGACACTGATAGCTTCTCTGTTGTGTCTATTTCCTCTAAATTCCTTACAATAGATACCTATAGGATTTACATAGCATATGCATATAGGATGTGTATATAGCATGTATATATTATATATATAGGATAACATAGGAAATTTTTCTACAAGGTTTTACATAGGAATCTATGGCATCCAATCCATGAAAAAAGGCTCTTATAAGATGCATGGGAAAAAGAATGATGTGCAATCCTAAATACAGAATATTCCGTATTTGGGACTATTTTCGTGTGCAGGTAAAGTAGACTAAACTGAGTCGAAAAGTCCTGTATCATTTTGTAATTTTCACAATAATTAGTTTCTAAAAATTTCCGAATAAGCGAGTAAAAATCGACAACTTTAAGATATTTTTCAGAATTCTTTAGGACATATTTTAAAGATGTTTTTCAAAGAATCCTTGTCTAATATGTCGCAATTTTAGACATTCTGCTCATTGGGTAATAATTGTAAAAATTGATGATGATTTGTTGACCGGAAGGTTCAGTTTAATCTGCTCTATTTGCACACAAAAATAATTCCAAATATTTTGAAATATCCTGTATTGTCCTAAAATAGTCACAAATATTCTGAAACACCCTGTATAGTTCTTATAATTTATATATTAGAGTGTATACACAAAAAATGCTATAACTGATGGATTCCACGTAAAAATCTAAGATAATTTTTCCATAATTCCAAAAACTGAAAGTCATGTAATAAACAAAGTGTATTTGATGACTCAAAAAAATCATGAGTATATATTTTCTTTATAGCAGTCAGGATTTTTTTTTACCCGACGTGGAATCCAGTACATAAGAATGAATTAAAATGGATTGAAATTTTTTTCTATCCGAATGCGTATTTTAAATATTTTTTTTGAATTTAATTGGATTCAATTAGATTCAATTGAATGCAATTGGATTGAAAAACTGCATTTCCTATACAAAATTTTGAATTGAACAGTATTCACAATGTGTGTTTTGCATAGAAAAAGCTAATATTATTTTGAAAGGAATAGAGATATGCAATTCCTATAAATGAATAAAAATGCATTCAAAATTGAAAAATTCATTTTAACATTCGTTTTAACATTCGTGAGTCAATATTTTTGAAAATCTGAATCTATTTTAATTCAATCCATTCTCATTTGCTGAGAACGTACCTCATTTATTGCATTAAATATGTATTTAAATCTTTAAATGTATTTAAATCTTTTTACAATTGTACTTTTTTTTAAAATTTTTTTTAAAGTTAATATATAATAATCGTGCATTTATTTTTAATTCATTTGATATATTCAACTTTAAAATTGTAACAACATTAGCTGCACCAATTTTCTCAGTAGAAAGCGCTATGAACGCTATGATAAAAATTGATTATGAATACCGGTAAAAAATTATCTCAGATTCTGAAATCCACAAAGATAATTTTTTCCTGAATTATCGTTGGAATTTATTCGCATCTAAAGTATAAAAGTCTAGCAGTCTAAAATATAAAATACCCAGCAAACGAGAATGGATCCAGATTTTCAGAAATATTGATTCACAAATGTTAAAATGAATACTTTTCAATCCTGAATTTTTATCCATTTATAGGAATTGCATGGAGCACATTTCTATGCCTTTCAATCTAAAAATAATATTAGCTTTTTCTGTGCACAATTGTGAATATTGTTCAATTCAAAATTTTAAATAGGAAATGCAATTTTTCAACTTAATTGCATCCAATTGAATCTAATTGAATCCAATTAAATCCAAAAAAGTATTCGTTATTTAAAATACGCATTCGGATAGAAAAAAATTTCAATCCATTCTCATTTGCTAGACTTATCTTTAACATGGCCAATTCTACTGATTCATAGATGTCAACTAATCTCGATTTTGCTGATTATCCTTCAAATTCGCTTTCAATTCACTGATTACAGACTATTAATTCATTATATGATTGTATAATAATACAAATAATATCTAAAACTGATAATATGATATCAAATTTGATAGATTTTGATTTATATTCGTTCAAGTGATTCAAGCTGATGCCATTTTGAATTTTTGGCTACGTAATTCCATTTCTGGATTGCCAATTTATGGAGGCGCTACATTCTCTGGTAACATTTTACAAGAGAGAAGTTGGACTATCCTGGTATCAATTCTATTTGCATCATGACTTCCGTCTTTCACCATGCAGTTTAGAATAGAAAATCTGTCACATTGATAGCAGAGAGAGACATGAAAATATAAAAACGTAATTGAGGCTAGAATAAGTATTTTCTGTTTTAATTGCACAAATTCTTTAAAAACAAATTTTCTGCTTTAAAAATACAAATGCTTTGCTTTAAAAACAAATTATTTTTTATATAATTTTTATTTTTACAGCAGAATACTTGGTTAGATATTTTGTCTGCTTTATAAACAAATTCTTTGCTTTAAAAACAAAATCTCTACTGTAGAAAAAAAATTATACAGAAAATAATGTGTTTTTAAAGCTGAAAATTTGTATTTTTAAAGTAGAAAATTTGTGTAACTCTCTATGCCATCGATGTGTGTTTACAGATTTCCTAACCTGAATATCTGTAAACTTTAACAATTAATATCTCGGTTTGCGCGACAGAGCGACACTTTTTTGCCAGATTCATTCATTTCGTGCAAACATCTGCCTTAATTTTATTAATTTTTGTGATATTGTAGTAATTACAGCTAAACTGTAATTACCCTTTTTTTATTCTTGCACTAGATTGCACTAAAACTTCTAAAACTCTTTTGCTTTTGTCAAATATAAACCATATAATTATCTCACTTTAAGTTTTAAAAAAAAGAAAGTGTACATTAGTTCAGTCACAAAAACAGATCCAATGAGTAATAGTGATAGTGATAATGATCCACAATTAAGCTCAAATACGCTTGCCGCATTAGAGGAATTCTTAAAGGAGAAAGAAGAACGAGAGAATTTGTTGAAGTTGATATCCGAGAAAGATCAAGTGCCAGATACTCCTTTTGATGAGAATTGGGTAAAATAAATGAAAAATATGATAAAATAATATGATATTGGGTTGTCCGGAAAGTTTATGTCGATGTTGAAGGAAAATTGAAACACAGAAAATTTAAACTTAAATTTTAGTATATATTTATTAAATTATACAGGTTAGTCGATACGAACTTTCCGGACAACCTAAGAGATTTTTTTAATTCTAGAAATCAATTCAGAAATTGATGCACAGTCAATATTACAGCAATTGAGTCAATTTTGGTATAATGACGATACAATCAAGGCTTTTGTTAATGGTGCTCTAAATGCTACACCAGCAAATGGAAAGATCGCTCTAGTTTCTTGTCCAACTCTTTACAGCAAATTAAAGAAGGAGTGTGGTAAACGGCAAAGTACTGACTAATCCTGAATATATGGAGTAATATTAACTTAATTTACAAGTAGATTGGAAAATAACATGTTACTTATAATACTATTACTGTTATACTTTTTAAGTTGTTACTTTTTTGTCTGTAAGTTTGGATCTATAATAGACATCTATAATAGTGCATCACAGGTTCGGTCTATATTTTTAGATCTAATGGAATATGCCAATCAGGTGCAAGAGCTCACTTAGTGTTCAGTAAGCGGTCGTGCTTCTGGATGCACCCAATAAGTGTTTTAAGCCTTAAGTCATAAGAAATTGATCAATTATAGTTGAATGCTAGGAGAATAATTGATTATGATTTGTCAATTTTTTTGCATACAAATCTTTTATGGCAATTGCCTCCAAAAAAATCTAATTTTCCTGAACTATAAGCATCAAGAATCAGCTTAATTATAAAAGACATTTTTTATTTATTTATGTTATTCACATATCGGTTTAAATTTTATTTGCTGATTATTATATTTGATATTAATTAGTGTAATTTTAAAATCTAAAATCCTTAGTATTGTGAAAACAGAAAGTAATTTTCTAAGTATTATAACACATTACTTTTTAAAATTAATAAGTAGTACATTATTTTTGCAAAAAATGGTAACAGTAACGTAATACATGTTGTAAATGATAAAATAACGTTCTTTTTATTAAACAAAGGATGCAGTCCACTTGGCACTATAAATGCTTCGAAGCTTTTGATTGACCAATTCAGAAGAAAGAATTTTATTAATCGATCAATTAAAAAATATTGTGAAGCATTTATAGCATCAAGTGAACTGTAGCCAAGGTAAGATTAAGTTTAAGATCATAATGTAAATACATAACCAAGAAATGAAACTTTATATAATCTGAAGTCTTGGGAGTATGGAATTTGGGATATCCGGGTTCGAATCTCAGTTGAGATAATATTTTCAGCAATAAAATTATTTACGGTTTCAAGATACGCTTATTAATTTGTAATATTACTAATTTTGTCTTGATTAAATTTTCAAGACTGAAAATTAAATTCGACATGCAGTTTGCAGAATTGAATATGTATATAAAATTTACATCAAATTATTTAAAATGAAAATTCAACTCAGATCATATGTAAAGCTTTCATCTCTTAATTTCTAACTCTATTTGTAAATATATTATTTTAATTGCAGTTACACTGTTTGAGTATGATAGTCGTTTCAAAATATTTGGTACAGATTTTATACAATATGATTACAAGTTTCCTCTGGATATACCTCGGCATATATCTAGTCAGTACGATTTGGTTATAGCCGATCCACCTTTTCTTTCAGAGGAATGTCTAACTAAGACTGCGGTGACAATAAAGTTTTTGACTAAGAAAAATATTGTTCTCTGCACAGGTGTGTATGAAATTATTTTTCTATCATAAATGTTTGTTATGTTATTTACGCATTTATATAAATAAAACTATCATCTTATATGCATATATATAGGTGCTATTATGGCGGAGTTGGCAGAGAGGCTGTTGGACGTTAGAAAATGTGATTTTCTTCCAGGTCATAAAAACAATTTGGCAAATGAATTTTATTGTTACTCAAATTTCAATTTTGACATAATTCTGAAATGATAACAAACAGTATTAGAAACAGTATTGAATAAAGATATATATTTGTAATAAATACATTAAATATTGATAATCTTTATATTTATTTAAGAACAGAGAGATACAATTTTTAAATAACTCCTTAAATAAATCTATAAATTCCACAAAATTGTTGTTTTATATGAGAGATCTTATTAGTTGATATTCTGATAGCATTACTTCTTTAATTATTGGCTTTGCTGATAGAAGGGATAACATGATGTGCTCAGTTTGCAAACATCTCTCTCTAAAGCGATGTCTACGTTAGAAATCAATCTGAGATCTCGGACAGAGAAAAAAATCAATAAATTACATTTGAACAATTTGATCACATGATCATTGCGATTGGTCAATTTTTTCTTCATCCGAGTCTCGAACCAATTTCTAGCATCGTGGCACAAGGCTTAAGGATGCCAACACAGTATAAGTACAGTATGGACACTGAGCGTCGGCACCTTTGAATAGTGAGTCTCAGGTCACATTCGCCGCCATGTTGTAGATTGGAAAGGCGCTTATAAATTTGAGTTTTTATAAAGCTACAGAATAATTTTTCTAAAAAAAAAAGATATAATTCGGTCGTGTCATGAAATTGTTTATAGCAAGTATATTTTTAAATCAAAATTATATATAATATAATGTTAACGAACTTATTATATAAAAATAATATTCACATTAATAATAATAATAATATTAAACAGTAACAAATAAATTACAAATAATTGATTAAATATTATATGAAAATTGTAATTGAATAATTATGTATGAAAAAATAATATATTACATAAAAATTATAATTAAATGTGAAGTTGTAATTTAATAGTATATGTACACGCACACACGCACGCATACACACACATGCACGCACGCACATGCATATTTTATTACGAGAATATTTTATCGTATAAATATAAGTCTATATAGTGTCTATGAAAAAATTTGATTTAATTTTTTAGTAAAACTTAATTTTATTAATCCTTTGCCATACTTTTCTTTTACAAATTAAAAAAAAATAAGCTTTGTACGACCCAGCAAACGAGAATGGATTAAAATGGACTGAAATATTTTTCTATCCGAATGCGTATTTTAAATAACGAATTTTTTTTGGATTTAATTGAATTCAATTAGATTCAGTTAGATACAATTGGATTAAAAAACTGCATTTCTTGTTCAAAATTTTGAATTGAACAGTATTTACAATGTGTATTGTGCATAGAAAAAGCTAATATTATTTTAGATTGAAAGGTATAGAGATATATTCCATGCAATTCCTAGAAATAAATAAAAATGCATTCAGGAAAAACATTCATTTTAACATTAAATGTAAATCATTAATTCGTGAATATTTTTGAAAATCTGACTCATTTCAATTCATTTCAATTCAATCATGTTTGCTGCGAAACAACGTACCATGACTTTCACCTGTGATACTCATGTTTAGTCCTAATTTCTTTATCACGAGTTTCACACAATATTGTAGGCGAAAGGATTAATTATTTTATGTGAAGGAGATCCAACTAATCTAATCCTGTTTTCAACTTGCTGAAGGCAGCCACATTCCTAATTGGAAATTGACGCATTAAAAATTGGGGGTCACAAAAAGTTCAGTGTCCATACTGTACGTACTTATCTGTGACAAGAAATCGATTGTGTATCTTGAAATGAGGTGAAAATTACAAAAATGAGCAATGATTACTAGGTATTAACCAATTAAATTATGAATATTCTAATGAATTTGTTCACTTTTGTAATTTTCATTTCATTTCGAGATACACAATCGAGCCCCAGTTGAGTGAGTACTTATTACTATTGGTGTATTCTTTTGGATCATCCAATCAGCATTTTAGATCTGGGAGAATATATCAATAGCAGCGATCGTTCAACTGTTGAGTCTGTTGAACGCAGCCATTGAGACCAGATATTGAGCTTTATGGCTCCAGCACACTGGATGCGGAAACGCTTGCCACGCGGTAAAATGAGATGCATAACCACTATTAGGAGCTGTAAGCTTATTGGCTGTGTGCAGAAGCCATTAAGCATCATGCGACTTAAAATTGAAGCATCGGATTGGCTGAAACAACAAGCTTGTGATTTGCGACGTCTATGATGTGATCAATGTAGAACGGTCTTTATATTTTCCTAACAAGTAAAAAGTCCCCAGATCCGTAGGAATGAAGGGTAGAAAAATCTCTAGGCAGTGTCGCTTTCGCGAAAAAGTGTATATACATACACGCGATGGAAAGCGTAAATATTTACTTCTCTTGAGTATTCGTTTCGGCGCATTTTTTTTTAATTTGTGTAATCATGATAGACGGAAACATCTCGATGGAGGAAGATACCGAATTACGGGACCTGGTGGTGCAGACTCTGGAAAGTAACGGCGTTCTTGCTAAGATACGGGTGCGTCTTCAGATAGTTATGTCTTACGAGAAAAAAGAATTTTCGCAAGTCTCTATAGGTTAGGCGAATGTTTTCGGGGCAAAAATGAGTAGAAATTTCGTTAAAATCATTATTTGATGTTTCTCTCTTTTCCATCTGTCTTATCGAACCTCTTTTGAAATATTCGCAGGCGGAACTCAGGGCGAGCGTGTTTCTGGCACTCGAAGAACAGGATTCAGTTATGGTAAGGGTCGTTGAGGCATGCACAGTTGTAATTAGAACGCGAGCATAGAGTTTTGCATAATTCATAACACATCATGTTTAAGAAAATGAATCAAAGTTCTTACTTTTTTCCACTAAAAAATAAAAGATAATGATTGATTGATTTTTTTTAAGAATCTATGTTCTCTTAGGCATAGTATATTCACACAATGCATAGAAGCTGCATAAATGTATGCATAAAGAAAATTATTCAATTATTTTATGCATCTTTATAAGAGAAATGCAATTGGATAATTTTCTTTATACATTTATGTGACTGTGTAAGTTTGTGTGAATTTACTTTTAAGAATAAGATTTATACATGTTGTAAACTCATAATCTACAATAAATTGATCATTCGCAGTTGAATGTGATTGATTTTATTCTCTTTGTGTTTGACTGTGATTGATTAATTTCTTGCAGCTTATGACATAAGTCAAGGTGTATGGTATGTATAAATGATCCTCAAAAAGAAAGCAAAAATCCATTAAACTCTTACAAGTTATATCGCTTACTTGTTTCAACGATACAATTAAAAAAAAACAAAGTTTTCTACAATAGAAAACGAATTCAGATAAATTTAAATTATTGTAATATTAATGCTGAAATGTAATTATGGTATAATGACTCAGTGTAGAGGAATAAAAATATGTTCTTTTTTTTTGGTTTCTATTTTTTTTTCTGTAAACAACTCCAAAATTTTAAAGTTGTAGTAAATGAGCAATTTGTATCTTTATTTGAAGTTTATATAAAAGAAAAGAAAAATGCAGTGTGTAGCAAGGGAATGATTTAATAGATTTGGAATAAATGTTCCAGAATCCTGAACCACTTCTCAACAAAACTGTAAAACAGTACCTGTCTAATTCAGAAGGAAAATTATTGTTTTCCTTAGTTAGGGAGTTCCTAGAATACTTTGGTCTTGACTATACAATATCTGTGTACGACCCAGAAACATACTTTGGGAAGGAATACAACTATGTAGGAAGAAATAAATTGTGCGAAGAATTAGGTATTGTTTCAACTGAGCCATTACTGGGAGAAATTCTCAAGAATAGCATCAACGGTGCCTTTAATAGTTCACAAAAGGTATTTTCTTGAGTTAAGTTGATTGTTGGGATAATTATGTAGTTGTAATTGTTAAGGACCAGCAGAAGTCAGAGATGAATTTCTCTTGTCCCAAATTACAGCTAAAATATTGAGAAAATCGCAATGCAATCGCAATATTCGTAATCAAAAAAAATTGCTGCAAGACGCCTTATGTCCGCATTTCAGACATGTTGGCTGGGTAATTTCTTTTTTCTCTTTTTATAGATTTGAAAATCCTTTTCTAGAATTAAAGTATTAATTTATATTTGTGAAATGAAGTTTATGTGCATGTTACTTTTAGAACGGAAAAAAAATTTTTAAAGAATGAAGATCTTTACTATGCTTTCCCAACAACACGCATGTTCAAAAACGAGACATAAGACGTCTTAAAAACGCTTAATGGACATTTTAAAGATGTAAAAAGACATATCTTGATTTTGGGACCTTTTGTTGTCTGAATTGAATAACCAAAACAAAATTAATAATGTCAATATTCTTCAATTACTTTCGGGTAATTACTTTCAGTTTCTTTCGGAATGATCCATGCTAACTCTCATAAGAATATTAGTCTTTAAAGGGTCGTTTACAATGGAAGTAATATAATGTGATTAATTGTAAAAAATCGACTAATCACAGATAAATGCGAGAATACTAATCGACTATGATTGTTCAGTTTCTTACAGCTTATTACACACTTCTACTGTAGACAGCTCTTAAAAGTATCTCATTGATGCTCCTTCATAAAGTTATATCTCATGTAATTATAATTGCAATGTATGTTTCATCACTTGATTTATCTTTGTTACTAATACAAAAATGTATTACAGAAATAAATTATTTGGTTTGAGGCACATTCCGATAAAAATATTTGCTTTAACAACTTTAATTCCTAGCATTTCTTATATTTTTATACATTTTTAAAAGCAAAGATATGTGAAATAATAAATTTTTATGAATCCTTTCTACAGAATAAAACTAGACACGATGTAACAAATGAAGACTCAACAAATTTCGCAAATGCAACGTTTGAAGTGTCTGTTCCCAAAATATTCCACAATGAATCCGTATCGTCAAATGAAATATTAGAAAGCATTTCTGAACAGAGTCCGAAAGTTCCAATAAACGTGACAATAACGGATAAGAAGAGCAAAGATATACCGACTGGCGCCGACGTTGTAACGGATACGTCGGATTATGATAAGCATCAATCTTCTCTCAGGGAGAGTACAACGGATATTGATAGAATTGAAGGTAACAGGAACAATAATGTAAATTTTGATAAGAATACTTCGAATCCACATGACACATGCACGGCGACGAACTATGTGGCACAGGAGACTGATAGTACCGTTACGTCCAATCAAATGAGTCCATTAAGCAAATCCGAATCCTTAATTAAGTTCGATGACTCTATAGTGATCGACACGCAAGAAAATCAAAATAAAGATGTATCTAAACAAAACAGTATAAATAGTTTGGAGCTAAGTATAGAAAATAATGTACAAAGTAAGAAACCGGTTAATGCGGGAAGCAACTTCGGGAAAACGATTTATTTTGACGAGATTATCGTCGGCAGTGAGCGGAAAAATGTTAGTACAATGAATAAAGCCGAACCTTTTCTAGAAAGTTTGCCAACTATAAATCAGAAAGCTAATTCTATATTTAGTGATTTGCCGCCGTTAAATGGTAAAAAGGCCAACATTAATGATTTGAAGGAATTAATGGATATTGGGCTTGGTGAGTTGCAAAAATATAATATAAAAAATATATAAAATTTATGTTTGCCTAATCATCTAATATGCATATACAAATTTCGAAGAGCTATTGAAGCAATACATTTTTATAGCTACAGATGGTATAGATAACTATGAAGAAGACTTTGTGTCGTCTGCATCAGGTAGCGCAAACGAGCAAAGCCCTACTAAAGAGCCGGATAAGATAGACAGTCCTCTAAAATTACAAACGAAGAAAGAGGAAAAACCTCAAAGTGCTCGTACTGAAGATTTAAGTGAAGAAATCGAAGAAATGGATGAAATCTTGAGTAGTACCTCTTGCGTAAGTAAACTAAATCTAAATTAATGCAACTGCACTATTTATTACAACTGCAATCGCACATATTTTTCTTCTATATAAATTACCTAACCATGTACACATAGAATCGTTATATTTTAGCTCGAAGATATAAATACAGATAAGAATATATCAAACTTTGCGACGGGTATTATCGCGGATCATATATAAGGAATGTAATTTTTAATGGCGCATCGCATAGATCCTCTGTAAGGATTCTAGCGAATTGTTCCTCTTGTATATGTTATTTTGATAAAATTGATATCTTATCGCTAAATTGCCACGGACATCTATGCCGACTACCATGAGAATTTAGGAACTCGCAGAATTAACTTTATAGTTTCTGAAAGGCACTGCCAAGCTGAATGGCTCAATACTTATAAGTTGCGCTGCAAAGAAAAAAAACGTAGAAGGAAAATGTCTGAATGCGTATTACCACAGATGATACCATATTTTTGTACGATTTGTAAAGATAAGCGGTACTCTGAAACTATCAATACAATATCATAGTTTGCAATAACTATGCGTGTTGTGAATAATCATCTTTTTCATAGATTATCCGAGACATTGCATAATTTAAAAAAAGCAATATGATTGATGTACTGTTACTGATAAGAAACATATACAAGGTGTATTTCTTATTTATGTATATAAAAAGAGTATTTTCTGTCATTCATTAAAAAATTAATGAAATTAATGAAATTGTAAAATGTGAAGAAATACATATAGAACCATATGAAGTAGCAGTTATACAATTAAAAAATTTGTAATAATTTTAAATTTTTTACATCTTGATAAAGAAGAATAATATATATTGAATATTATAAAGTAAATAATTTTAATTTAACTTCAGACAGGCTACCTTCTACGTTATGTAAAAAATACACTAGTATTACATTACTCTTATAAATATATTATGCAAGAGAGTGTTATAATAATTTAAATATTAGAGAAGTAAAAAAAAGAAAGAATATACGAGTTACTGCTCGTTAATAATTTAATTACATTTCTCTTTTTTTTTTTAAGGAACTTTCTATTAGCATTTTGTTGTGTTTACAGAAATATCTCTGCCCTTACTTTTATGACTGAACATTATCTATTACCTCATTTTATATAAAGTGACATGATATTGTAACAATATCAGGAAATCATCCGTCTAGAAATGGATTGCCTAAAAAAAATCCATCAAATAATTTTTTGAATATAATGGTGCTAAGTATTTGAAGCTAAAGTTATTTATGAGAGTTAACGTTATCTAAGAAAAAGACAAAAAATTAGGTGCTTATATATTTTCTTGCATCTATGATTCGCAGGAAATTAATGAAAGCTAGATTAGAATATTCATTTTTGGTAATATATTTCAATTGAAAAAAAAAAAGAATGAGAAAAGAAGAAAACATTTAATGCAGATATTTTGTGCCCCCATATAGGATGCAATAATATAATTAAGTACAATTATAGAGATGAATCAAATAGATGCTTGACAAATCAAAATCTTTTTGTAAAAAATATATATAGTCAGCCAGCTTTACAAAAAGAATTTTTATTAATGGCTAAACTGTATTGCAACAGTAAAATTTATGTTTGGTTCGAACGAAGAAATTCCGTCACTCATGCAACTTTTAATCTAGCAAGATTGAATAGTAATTTTCTCATCACACACAGAAACTTGTCACATGCCAGATGAAGAGTCAAAGAAATACTATGCTCAAATACTTGCAGCATTTTTTACTGTATATTTATATATTTATAATTATTATTGCCTGTATTATATGAATTCAGATTCAATATGAATGTATTACGAAATAAATATTTATTTTGATAGCAACAAATGTGCATAATGTGAGAGGAAGGGACAAATTACATAGTAAGGTAAACAATAAATGCCGTTATAAATTTCAATCTTATTGCAATAGGAAATATCGTTAGGTGTAGGAAAAAATAATACGAAGGTTCGTTTGAAAAGTTTTAAAAGTTTTAATCTCAATATGAAGATGATGTTATTCATCAAAACTATTCTGGGACTATAATGCTTTGAAAGATACCTGTGAAAATTGTAAAATATGAAAATTATATTTTGGATACTCAGTTGTTGTTTGACAGTCATTTGTGCAAGTCAATGTCAATGTTTTTATAAAAATGGAAAAAATCGAATATCATGCCGAGATTAAGTTCTTGCATTTGAAAGGCAATATACGCCTGCACAAATTGAAGTCGAGTTGAACGCTGTTTATTCTGAGAACTCTATCCCATCATTTGCCATCGTGAAAAGATAGGCAATTGAATTAATCGTGATCGTACCAGTTTGGCTGATGATGAGCATTCGGGACGGTCAACAACTGTGTTAAAGGGAAATATCACTGGAAAAAATATAAAAGGAGACTGTGTTGAAAAATAAAATTGAATTTGAAAAATACTTGTTTCTGTTCAAAACTTTTCAAACGACTTTCGTAAAAACGCTAAAATGATTAATAAAAATTTGTATCTATTAAATTAGATGATTGTCAAGTTAATTAATTTTTCTGGTTCATTTTACACGCAATTTATTTTTCATCTTTACAAATTAATCTTTGTACTATTACACATATGTTTAACGCATATAATAATGTTAGGTTGATATAAAAATGTCGGTTTTTAAACTTTGGGACCTTATATGTATATATATATATATAT
>NW_017259564.1:143002-149673 GCF_001594045.1 Atta colombica
AATTGTGCTAATAATTTTGTTTTCAATGTTTGTGATCAATTATTGTTAAATTTTTATCATTATTATTAAATATGAAAAAGAAGCAATTCTGAATTTTTTTAATACAAATTCAAATTAGGTTTTAAAACAGAGGATATGAATCGAAGAATTAATGAAGTATTCAATCAGGAAGTAAACGGACAATATAATGATTTCAAAAATTTAATGGAGGTGAAGACGATCTGCATTCATTGACAATGATCTTGAAAGTTTTTAATTATTGAAGTGGATCTATTAAAAACCACTCAAGAAGAATTAATCAATAGACAGGAATTAATCAACAGTCTTTGATCAATTAATAGTTGTTTGTCGTTTGAATCGAATCAGTAAAATAAAAACCGGCATTATTTTTGTATTAACCAAATATATCATAATTAATATGTAAGTGATAATGAGATAAAAAGAGATAAAAATAATTTTATACAGACCTCAAAAGCGCCTTGCATAGTATGAGTCCCTTACATAATATGCGTCCCTTCGTCTCAACACTACGTTCGCGGTAACGGAATCGCTTAGTTCGAACTGCCGTTTATCCTGATGTGTATTTAAAAAACCGATGAAAAGAAAAGAAAAAAAAAGCAGGTGTGTTCCTGATCAATCAGCGTGGTTACATTCTATTATCGACACGGCAATCTTGACGACAGGATTCAGGACTGCATTTGAACATTCCTACATTCTATAGAATCTAGACGAGAGATAGATACATTCCAATGTTACAAACTAAGGCCGATATTTTTGTTACGTCGTTACCATTAGCACGCATGTTTACAGAATAAGTATATCTCTCATCATAGACTGTAAGACTATAATTTAAGAAGCGTTTTTTTGTATCCGCCGCGGCTATAGGTTTACTCGATCTTTCGGAGCGGTAGAAAGTTTCGCTTTCAATGGGAATTGATCGCATAATTGCGAGATATATTTCTTCTCAGACGAGTCTCGTTTAATCGTAATTAACGGCAATTTTGGAACTACATCACGCTTACCTGTCATTTGATTTTTTTTCTTCGCATGTTGTATTGTAGATATATTTAGAGAAGGTATATGTAAAACCTATAGATTGTCTCTTCAAAGAATATTCATCAAGATGTATTATCAACTGTTTGACTCGTAATGTTTTTGAATATATTTATCCGGGGATGAACGACATCTTCTTTTTGATGATTGTTTGACGTAATTTTTGTAAGAGAAACATATCCGAAGCTGATTGTATGTTAAATCAAGTAATAATTTTATTATGAAAAATGTATGTACATATATGACATACAGTTTAAATGCATAAATTTTATGGAGAGGCAGTCTCGATATTTTCAAGAAGAATAGAAGAATAGTCGTAGTTATTCACAGTTTAAAACTTCATGAATGAGGCATTGATAGACAAAACAACCTACTTTATGATACTCCTTTACATGATTGCAGATAATTATTTTGTAACCACGTTGAAACATTGGTAGCTAATACCGTGCCTTTTAGTGTATATGAAATAATTATAAAGAATGCAAATAATAATAAAAAAAGAAGTACTGTGGCATTGTGGGTTTTACGAAACACCTATATTACTTATTTATGATTTTCAACTATAATGTAATAATATGTGTATTCCTGTGTATATGTTATTTATTTTATAAAGAATTTTCTCTTTTGCAATTGTCGCTACTTTCTTTTCCATCACTATATTTCTGTAAAAATACAGTATGTTTCTAGTCCCTTTATGTAATTTGCCTTTGCAGCCTCAACAAAGAGGTTTGCTCTTTGTTGCTCAGTGAATTATGCTAAAACTTTCCATCAAATTTCCATCATGCTAGTAAAGTTGTGTAAAGCCAAAAATTTGGAAACTTTTTAAAAATTAATATTTCTGGAATTACTTACTTAAATATCCGTAATAATGTGTTTTTGAACGATAATTTTTCAGGTTCAATAAATTATTGAATCTAAAAATTATTGTTACAAAATTATATTGTTATGAATAAGTAATATTATATTGTTATGAATAACTAATCCCAAAAATGTCAATTTTTAAAAGTGTTTCTAACTTCGTCTAAAGTATACACCTTTTATTTTAAGTATGGATAATGAACACACAATGTGTACATTCGTTTTGCAACAAAGAACAAACAAGGAAGAGATAGGATCCTAAAATTATGTGTTTGATCGATTCAGTAAGAGCTATTTGTGTCATTGACGTACTATTACACATTGCTATATCATTATGCATGTACAAATTTTCTAATTTTGTTTTATACATAGTACAAAAACTTTTATAAAGTAAATCTTGTTATGAATTGATGTCAGAAACCGATAAAAAATTATAATTTTCCAACTTTTTTCCATTTTTATCATAAAGTGGATTATCTTATTGTCATTTATGCTTTAACTGTGAAAAAGAATTTTTAAATCTGTAAAGGCATTTAGAAAAATACTTATTTGAAAAGTAATCAGTAAAACACAAACGACTTTAAGATCCTTTTAAGGCACTTAACTTGTATATTCACTACACTAGAAAAATGTAAAAATTGTAATGGATAAGTGAGCATACTTCTGCCATGTTATATGCTGCACTTTAATAGTATCATATGTTATTTAATAATGTATCTTATTAAATGCCTTGAGAGAAAACTAGTAGTGATATGATGTACCTTTTACCTGACAATGTACAAATATATTTCTATAACTAACAGACAGTATATGACATTACAATGATGTCATTAAATTACAATGTATATAACAAGTAACAATATATTTCCATAAATTCCTGTATTTACATTCTGTTGCGTTCTCTTTGGAGTCGTTCACTATACGTTTTTGATACAAGATTGAATGAGTCCATGTATCGATCCATGCACATTGCTACACATTTCTGTAAACAAATCAATTAAATCAGAAAATGGAGAATCAATTCAAATAGATTACAATAACAAAATTGATTAAGAAAAGTTAATAAAAAATCATTCTATATAAAACACAAATTTCAAAATGATTGTATAAACATAGAATATTTTTCATTAAATTTTCTAGTTAATTTAATAATAGTCTTAGAAAACCATGGGATTTAATAAACAGAAGATTTATTACCTTGGGCGTTCTGACACAATTCTTTAAGGTTAGATTTAGTATAGGGAAAATTTACCTGTTCTGAGCTGTCCAGCGAGGTGCCCGGCTTGCCTATACATTTTTTGAAGCATTTTTCCGTCATTTTCTGCAAATATGTGTAAAACTGTGTAACTTTCAGTCAATTGAGGTGCACTATCAGGAAAAGATGTTGTATAACGATACCGTGAGCAATTCCTGGGCATTAGCAACCGCTATTTGTTGCTTCACTTGTTGCATCAGCTCGTCCCGCTGCGAACCGGTTAAGTTCCCCACCGCTAATGAGTCCATTCTCTCAAAGTTTTCTGATTATATTTATGGGCAATAAAATCAAAGTTTGCAAAATTCAGTCTATTATCCGCGAGGGATCGATGTCGCGAAATGCATCTAACCTAACCTCGTCTCTCGCCGGTCACGTAAACGAGACCACGTGAAACAACGATGAAGTTCCCGTTTATACGGAATTGTCATCTTTCATGAATTTTCAAAAGCGATTGGTAAACAGTCTCATAACTGGACAACCAATCACGAAATATTGCACGAATATTATACATCTGCCCTTATACTTGATTCGCCATCTTAAAAAATTCAAATGTTTTGAATAGCCGCGATAGTATTTTTATAACGTTTTCTCTTGGCTATACTATCGCCCATCAGTGCAACACTTGGTCACTGTAGCGTGTTTCTGTGGTTATAATGTAGTGCAAATTTTATGCATGATTTTATTACATGATCTCAAAGAAACGATATAGAGCCAATGACATTAAAAATTTAAAAATGGAAGTCAATCGGCAGCAAAATTAAACACGATAGCATGAAGTAATGTACACCATGGTGTATGTACACTTTGTAGTGCAGCACTGATACAGCACTTATACGCAACTGGTGTAGTGCGAAGTTACATTCAGTGCATCTTAAGAGAAAACGTAAGATTTGATTTTAATCGAGCAGGTATTTAGGCATTAAGGAATTTTAAGAAGCGTTTAGAACTGCGTAAAGAACCGTAAATTAGAGCCGGTAATAGAGAGAAGAAAAATGGCGAGGAAAGCGAAAACTAAGCTGAAAACTAAAAAGGTAATGATAAACATACGCAATTAATAATATCGTATCTTTAACCCGGGGGTGATCGCGTACCGGTCATTTTCCGGTACTCTTCCGGAATTTTTCTATTCATATCTTTCAATTTATTGGCACTATTATATTTTTACCTTTATTTGAATGTTTGTTAATGTTTTTTTGTATAGTATACGAAAATAGATGACGTACCTCTATTATTATATCTACTTAAAATTTGATATGTAACAGTCGTGATTTGTAACCGTCATTCTAAAAAACCGCGCGAATTTACATTAATCTTCTTTTTCTTCTTTTATTGGCTCTTGCAGCCAACCCGGTCGCAATCTGGCCATAAACTAGTTCGAAAATGCAGATAGTAAATAAAAAAAAAAGAAACAAGCGCAAAAACGCTCGGCAGCTTGACAAAAATTAGGGACGATACACCCAAGCCGAGACGGAACAAGTCCATCCCGGTTCGCAATAGTACGTAAACTCATGTTAATATAATTAGTGTTTGTAGTTGTCTCATTTTCTTATTAATTATTACTTGTAGTAATTATAATCATATATTCTAATTACAATACATTTATGTGCGAAAATATATTTCGGTTAAAATGACCAGGACGCGCCTATTTTCCGGGTTGACATATGCATCATTATTATATTTGTTATTGATCAAATGTTAATTTATAATGCACATTATGCGTATAAAATGGGAAACATTTATGCGTTTCTTATTTTTGTAGACATGTAAGAAATTGGAAAATCAAATTCAAAAGAAGACGATGTGTTTTCGCAAATTACAAGAAATACTACAGGAATATGGTGGTAAAAGTCGTGATTCAAATAACTCGGGTGAGTTCAGGGAGCAATATATAAATTACTTGTGAATGAATTAATTCATTTATTCACACACAATATGCAGAGTCTATAATATTACTTGAATCTGCATTACACACGAAAATCTATATCATACAGCACAGAATTTGCAATATTGCTGCAACATGCTGTTACTGTAACTTTTGTGCTGTAAGGGTGCATATACGTATCTATTATAATATTTTCGTATCTATATGATATTTTAAAAGAATTTTTGATGAAAAAATCGCTGAGATTATTTCATGTTTTGGAATATTCAGCGAAATGGCTGAAAATTGCTGAAATTTTATTGAAAGTAAATTTTTCAGCTAATTTACTGAAAATTGAAATATGACTGAAATCGAATTGAAAATTTTTTGAAATTTTATTGAAATTTCTCTGAATTTTTTTGTTGAAATTTCTCTAAAATTTTGCTGAAATTTTGTTGGAAATGAATTTTTTAGCTAAAAATCGTTAAAGTAATTTTTCTAAAATCCTGAAATTTCGTTGAAAAATGTTCCAAAACATAATAATTTCAACGAAATTTTTCCATCATATGGAAATATGTTGTATATTATATTGTTTACATTATATTTAATTCTCTGTGAAATTGACGTTAAAATCTATAATACATTTACTGACGCTAGTCTGTATAGGGATCCATATTTACGGATATACTATATGTATCACATTTCGAAGCATTATAAATATGAAAATTTTTATATAGAAATATATCAAATTGTTTTAGTATTAATTATTACATTTAAGTCTATCAAATTTGAATCTATAAAATTTTAGCACATAAGTATCTTATTAGTTTAAGTTATTTAATTTTTTGTTTTCCTTTTCGAGCATAATTGATTAAACATTCCTTGTAGCTAAATTTTATACTACTGGTCAATTAATTATATACCATATATATTTTAATATTTATTATAAAAGTATTGTTAACTTTTAATACTAAAGTGATTAATATTAAATTAGTGATTTTTAACTAAAGTGATTAATATTAAATTTCTATAAGGGATTGGCAATTTGGGGATATACATACATATATGTATATTGCGCCAATATAAATCATACTTCTAGGATTGATTCTTATGTAAAAATGTGTTTTGTATCATTTTATATTTTCAAAGGAGAGTACAATTTTCATTTTTTTTTGTGACTGTTTAGAGATTGTTTTATTTCAACATTTTTTCATATATCCCTTATTATTGTATTATGCCCAAGTTTGGTGCCTCATCCTTACAATTGTAAGTATCTCAAATTCATTCATTTTTGCTCTATTTAAAATAATTACACAATCTTTAAAAATTTACGAATATGCTTTCGACTTTGTAGAAAACAAATATTTAAACTTTATTTTGAAAAACAATACACTAATATAATTATCGAAGAAATCATAAAAAAATCATAAGTCGGATAAAAGTAGCATTTGATTTTAAAAATTGTAACTGTTTATAATAAATGCACATAAAAAATGACTTTAAGATTTTTTTAGTTGTAAGTTGGAGTTTTGAAAAAATACAAGAACTCAAAAAAAAATTGAATACAAAACGAGTGAATTGAATCTCATGTTGTTTACAGAAAAATTCCCAGGAAAAATGTTTTATATAAAATTATATAAAATT
>NW_017259564.1:149773-152499 GCF_001594045.1 Atta colombica
TTTCCTGTCTTCCCTATTATAAACATTTTTTAGAAGGTGATAAGAAACGTGCGAGAAATGGACAGAAATCAGACGGATATGAAATATCCAGTAGAGAAAGAGATTGTTTATCATGGAAATCGAAAATTATCATAATTTATAGAATTTTGATTCTAAATAGGAACTATAGATTAAGTTAGTAATATCAAAAAAAGTTTATCTGAGTACTTTAATTATCAAAATATGTCTATATGTCATTTAAAAATTAATTTAGAGTTGGACCATCAATTCTGAAATAATTTTTAAATAATTTAAGCACTGACAGCGATTTCGTAACGATATCAATAAATTTTATTAAATTTTATTAACTTTTAATGTACTAATTTTTCTTTGAATATAATGTCATTATTACAATATTTTTCAATTTCTATAAAGAAAAATACATCTAAAAAAATAAAACTAAAAAAAAATAAAGAAATAAAATAATTCCTAAACGGTCGTTTAAAAAAAGGTGACCTATACATCAGCTTTGAAAGATTAATTGTAACATTTCGTTTATTTGAAATGTTATAATTACCTACATTTTAGATCGTTTTGTACAAAAAACATCGTTTTATACAGGACATGCAAGACAATTGTTCTCAAGAAGAAATCCTACATTTCCCTATACAAACGTTGGCGAAGATATTACACGCGATAACTACATATGTTATCGTTGTAAACATTTTCTGGAAATACCGCGTAATTTGTCATCTCAGCCGTTCAGCGATGGAATACCCACCTTCATAGAACAATGCAAAAATGAGTTGAATTTTATTCAGGCTATCGTTTGGTTAAAATCCTCCATCGCCTGCGTCTCTAAAATACCAGTTAAACAATTACAACAGATATTTAATGAACAGTGGAACACATGCGATGAATATTATTGCGAAGATGAGTATACCGATATTGAATTAAGATCTTCTGTGGATAAGAATCTATCAAGCAGGAATACTATCGTAACGTCAACCCCTCTAAATATTTGCGATATACCTTGCGTTACACCTCAAAGAACGACTCGTAATTTATACGCCAGATCTGAAAATCCACGAAGTAAATCATTAAACTCCATGTCGGCGAATGATTTGAATGAATCCGTTGAGTCTTTGACACTTGGAAATTCTAATAGCTGTTATATTGCAGCAAGAAAAAAGAAAAAAGATGTAAAATCCTATATAATTCCAGAAACGGATACGGAATCGATCCTAAATGACAATACATATTATGACCTACATGAACATCAACAGAGCTTTGAACTTGAAAAAGATACAGAATGCTCGATGCAGACTACATCAAAAAATGATATCCAACAGAAAAACAAAAAAATAATCGAGAACAAACATATCTTTCAAAAGAATCATACTGCAGACGTATCGAGTGAATATAATTTACAAGCAAGAAATCAATCTAATATCGATCCGATGTTTAAATACAATCATAATGGAGAATTTGATGAGAGTTTTATCTCATCGAGAAGCCAAAATGATGTAGCTAATAAGGTAGATTATATAGCGAATAAGCTAGAATTTGACGGCAGATGTTTGACAAATATTGTTATAACTCCAAAAAATGTCTCTCAAATGTCAAATGCTCGGAACGATTATTTCGAATTTTTACTTGATGGCAATAGTCAAGTTAGCAATATTTCCGTAGAGCGTACGCAGGATAGCGCATATAGTACGTCGCGTAACGATGTATTTAATATCGTAGAAGCGGACTCTATCATTGGCAATAAGCGTGTGCCAGATATCGAACATAATTATGAATTACAACCTTGCAAGAAGAAGACTATTACGTATGAGAAAGGGAAGGGTTCCTCTTCGATTAACGCGATGTTGACATTTGATGATAATCCTAAAAATTTTATGATAACTGACAAAAATATTTCTCAAATATCAAACATTTATAATGGCAAGAATTGCGAATTTCAAGAGACACGGAGTCTCTTCTGTGGCGACAATGAGCAAATGAGTGATACTTCTAAAAATTTAGATGATGTTGAGGTGATAGCAAGATCTATCATTGGCAAGAAGTGCACAAAAAACATCGATCATTGTTATGAATTGCAGCCTCGCAAGGAAAAGATATTTACATGCCAAAAAGTGACTTTTCCTCCTTCCTTAACACAAAAAGTAGTATCGCACACTAATATCAAGCATTGTTATAATTTGCGATCTTCTAAGAACAGAAAGATTAGTCAGGAGGAAAAGGTTTCTTTTGTTAGAATACAGGATACACTTAAGGAGCGTAAATTAGAACGAAGAAAGAATCTATCAGAGCGAGAAAACGAAAATAAAGATGAAATTATTTCTACCAATTGGTTGAACTTCTCTGTAGAATCGCTACATATGGAAGGGGTAATTCTCGCATCAATCAGAGTGATTCTCTCGACGCTTTGCGACAAGAGAATGGTAGAAGTATATATGATGAGACAACAGCGAAGGAATACGCGTAATTATTGGAAAAATAGTTGGGAAGAGGAAGCTGTAAAGGCGGTACTGAATATATCTGATATTTTCACAATAGAAGAGAAGCCCAATATATGCATAAAAATAATTACGATGAAAATAATCAAAACTTTGAATGAGATAATGATGTGGCGTGGACAATTACATAAGATAAATTGCACTCAGGTATATATTACATTACACATTTTTTTATATTTACAAATATTACATTAAATAAGTATATAATATATTTTATATATA
>NW_017259564.1:152628-160254 GCF_001594045.1 Atta colombica
TATATATATACACAAATATTGAAAATGTTTTAAAATTATTTAGAAATACAGTATAACAATTATGCAATACAGTTATACAAAATTATCTTCTTTTTAGAAATCTATGTGGATATATCGTGTACAAATAATTCTGGAGTTTTGTAATTCATTGCCGATATGCGTTAAGGTGACTGACTTTTTGATTTTGAAATTAAAATCACTTCAGTTTTTATTGACCAAGAAAATTCAAAAGAACTGTGTCTTGATAAAACAATTACATCTTGTATTTTATGCGTTGAACATTATTCTACGAAAATATCGTACAATTATACCGAGCAATCAAAGATCTCGATCCGCAGAAAAAGTGATACCTCAGGTCAAAGATCTTTGGAAAGTATATTATATTAATAAAGAACTTAAGCATGCAGGTCTAGATCTAGATACTGCGGAGAAACAATGGTTAAATGTTTTAGAAAACAGTACGGAGACTTTTATGAATTTTGGCTTTACAAAATTCGCCAAGGAGTCGTTTTCACTAGTCCATGTATTAATCTAGGTGAATCAAGATAACATATCACATATGTCATAACAAATTAGAATTATTACATTTAATTATCATACATCGTTTTTTACACACACACACACACACACACACACGCGCGCGCGCACGCACGCGCGCGCGCACACACACACACACACACACACACACACACACACACGAGACACATACATGTATATTGAAATGATGGAGAACTTTTCATATTTCGAAAGTTGTTGATTATTTATGTCATTTCTTGTAAATCTCTTAGATATCAAAAATAGATAAATGTACGTCTAATATTTTTCTTTATTTTTGAATTATATTGAATATTTTTATGGATATCATTAATATATCATGTATTTTTTTTAATCGCCCCATTACAATGTTTCAAGAAGGAGACATGGGATTAAAAAAAGTTTCAGACAAAATTATAATCTAGTGACAAAATAATGGCTATTAGAATTAGCACTGTACAAAGTGCGATAGATACGAATGTTTAATCATCATATATCTGATCTATATCATATATCTGATTTTTAATTAAAAATAATTATAATATACATGTTTTGATTGACTTTTTAGCCATCTTTAATACATTACTACGATTGCTCGATGAATTGGATACGTTAAATTACGTACGAATTTCTTCCCTAGTGAAAATTTTTCTCAGATTTTTTCATATAATTTTTCAGAATTTCGCTATAATTTTTTAACTTTCACATTTTTTTTATAATTGGAACATTTCTCAGAAAATCTACATCTTAGAATTTTTCATATATGTTAATTATGGAATATCGTAAGATTTAAAAAATTTTTTTAAGTATAATTTTTGATGAAATGTTATAAAATCTAAAAAATTTTTTTAATATTTTTTAAAAAATTATGGGATGAGAAATTTCAGATTATTTCAGAATTCACTTGTATGAAAAATTCTGAGAAAAGATGTAAACTTTCCGAATATATTTTTGAAAAATGTTCCAATTCATATAAAAATTATCATTAGGGATGTTATCCTTTGTATATTTAGTACCAGAAATATGTTTCTTCATAAGATTCTTTTATTGGAACATAAAACGTAGTTGGATAATTCCATCGAAACATTGCTGATAAACATTTAATTAATATAAAAATCTTGTCATTATGTTAAACTAATATTTAAAGAATAATTTAATTTAAACAATAGAATTTGTTTTTATTTAACTATGTAGAAGTGTACTCTTGTCAGATTTAAAATGAAATGCACTGTCAGATTTAATTTTCAAACAAAAATTATGTGATTTCGAGGGAGACACAAGAAAGTACTATGAATGTGTTATCAAGATCAGAACAAAGTCACTGAATTTCTTAAACTCTCATTTTTCATTGCATATTTTCGAAGTTTACCTCGAGAGATTTTCAAAACACTGTAATATTGTAAAATACTTTTTTATTAAGTTAGGTTTGATGGTTACAGTACCGCCGGCATTAGTATTATTCAAGGTATCCGATCAACGGTTAATACCTTTTAAATGTTGTTCAGGATCATGATCTGGATAACATTTATCAAGACCATTGGAGGTTGTTTCTTAATTTTATTTTTATGTACAAATAATTTTTAGTGCAAAAATTTTAGTTATATCTATACAGGATGTTCCATTTTTATTTATCAAAAAATATCTCGAAAAATATGGAAGAATACAAAAAAATATTAGATAAAAATGGAATAGTTTCGAAGGAAATGTACTTTGGATATTATTCTTTTACTAACAATAAGTAGAAGCGCCAAAAAAAAGATATGAAGACTACCTGCATTTGTTTAAACAGAATTATATGAATTTGTTTAAATAGAATTATATGAATTTTTTACATAATATGATATAATTTCTCTTCTTTAAACGAATTGATTCATTTCATTATTCTGTTCATAAAAGTATTAAGGTAATAATTTGCGAGATTTAATTTATTATTTATATTTAACCGATTCAAGACCGGCGTATATACAAGGTGTCCCAAAATGCTCGGAAAATGTCCTTTCTCTGGCAGATTCTATGGAACGTTCTAAGCAAAATTCTTTTAAACAAAAATATCCAGATTATATACTGGATAATAGATTAACGATTTCTTATTTTGATTATATTGTTGACTTATATTTTAAATTAATTTGGACTACACGAACTTTTGTATTATACTGAAGAATACAGCACTTACCAAAGCGTTGAAAAAGCACATATAATCGTTTTTTTAGCGTTTTGCAAGCGCTACTTAGAGAAAAGATCCAATCCTTGGGATCGAAACGTTTGTAAATTGATTTTTAATCTATCTAATACCCAGATAGCAAAGCGTCTCAGCAAAATCGCATAAATCTGTGATTGCTTATGATGTTGGCAATTTACTATAGATTTGTCTCCAACGATTTTGAATATACCGACATTGTAGACAGCATTGTGTATATGTATTGTCAGCAGTTTAACAGCAAGATAGTTGCTTCAATGTTATCTTGCGTTATCGGCAATATAACAGCATTGGATTGCATATTATTATGGCAACATGATGGCAATAGTACGAATTTTGATGATGATTTTAAAGTTGTCGGCAAATTGCTGGAAAATTGCTACTCAATGTTATCATATCGTGAAGGCACCAAGTTGCCAACAAATGAAGACTCAGTTGTTGCAATACTGATAGCCACACATACTTAGCAATGCATACTTAGCAAGCAACAAGATAAACACATTGCTATCTGAGTAGATATTCAAAGATACATAATAGCATAGTGGAAAAAGATAAGGAGTAAAAATTTCAAGGATATGCAGTAATACCAATTTTTTTTTTCAACCAAAAGAATGCTAGCATTTGATTGGCTAACATTTTGTGAACTGGTCATGACGTAAAAAGAATGTGCAATGCGCATTCTCAGTCAGAAATGATAACGGAATCGATGTTGATTCGATGTGAAGGCATTAAATCGATCGATTTAGTTTGTTGTTCTTGTATTTTTTTGTTTAGTTTATTGTCTTACCCCACCTGTTTGGGATATATTGCATTTTTAACAGGCAGAATTTGCGCCTAAATATAAAGTGCGTGGATTGAATTCAGTGCACGGTCTATGGATCAAGAGCGTTATAATGTATTAGCTTAATATTAAAATAAACTTACGTTTCGCATAAGAACCAGCGTTGGTTTTTAAAGGCTTTTTATTAATAATTAAATAAATAAAGATAAATGCAAACATTTTTTTTAAATTATGAAATAATTTGGACAAATACATTAATGTATATAAATAACATTCATATACATTTAGCAATAAATAATTCAAATAAAATTTATCTGTATTACTTTTTCCGAATTAACAATGCGGAATAAATAAATAACAGAATTAAACAATTTAAAAAGCTGCAAAGCGTAAATTTTTTATTAAAAATATTGTATATGTATATGTATATTTCACGAAATTTGTCTAATAAAACGTCGTTATTATCAACTAATAATCGCTTACTGTAACACAATTGAAATATTTAAGATTCATGAACTATATATGTGCGCGCGCGTGCGCGCATTTAACCAGTTCAGGATCGGGATATACAGGATATCCCAAAATGTTCGGATGTCCTTTCTTTGGCAGATTCTAGTGTGTGCGTGCGTGCATGCGTACGTACGTGTGTTTCATTATCAATTAATAGTACTACAATATTATTAACATAAACTATATTTTTCATAGTATTCAATAGTAGATTTAGACAGTATTAAGACGTAAATGATACATAATTCGAAATCACGGACATATTGAAAATTATCTTTGTTATAAATCTTCATTATTTAATCAAAGTGAATTATCCCATAAGAAAATCCAAAATTTTCCAAAGCTTAACATTGAGTGTTCTGCTCGAAAATCCACTACAGTTCTGAGAATCTGAAAGACTCATTCTGGACAGACTGCTTAATGTTTTAGACAGAATTAAACGGAATTCAGTTGTAATATTGAGGGCTACAAAGTGAAATGAAACGTACAAGATTTTGGAATAAAGAAGATATCAATGTTATGAATGTTATGAAGTAATATTATTTATCGATAACTGTGCGCAACCCTTTCCGCGTTGACATTAGTCTTGAAATTTATTTATTATTATTATTTTAATTCAGTACTACTTTAATTGATATTATTTTGTAAAACTAGTTACGTTATTTAAATTACAAAAGTTATCAAATTTAGTTGCTATAACTTATTCGTTTTCTCTCAGTATGTCGATGGTTAATGATAGCGACAATAATCGATAAGATGTATGATGTGAGAATTCTCGAACAGGAGGAATATTCGGAATGATGACAAAAGATTGAAAAGGATGCAAAATCCTTGCGATATTCTCGCGGAGTTATAAATAGATACCACTACTAAAAATTACATTTTGCTGCCTATGAAACTATGAAAACATCAAAAACGTATTTTTACGAGGGCAAGTCAATAAATTTTTAGAAAAACATAGTAAAACACATTTTTTTGATCGATTCATTTATATTTCTCAACATAATCTCCTTTCAGCTCACTTGATCTAACAATTCTCCAAGCTGTCCGAATAATATGATTTGTCCAACCTTTCAAAATAAGCCTCTGTTTCGGCGATGAGGTGCTCTCTGGTGGTGAATCTCTTTCCTCCGAACCATTTCTTCAGATTTGGAAACAGGAAATAGCACGGCTAAATCTGGCAAATATGCTGAAAAAGCAATTCATAGCGGAATTTGTTGAATTTGGCCACCGGTGCCGGGCACGTGTGAACCCGTGCATTGTCTTGATTGGAAAATTTTCTTTTTCGCCAAATGGGGACATTTTTTCTTTAAAATATTGTTAAAATGATCCAATAAGGTTGCAGTAATCGCCATTGAACGTTTACGGAAGGTAATCGATATGAATACGCGATATTATATACCGCGTGCATTCCAAAAAACCTGGCCATCATTTTTCCGGCCGACTTTTCGGCCTTTGCCTTCTTCCGAGCTTGTTCATCCGAAGTCATGATGAGAAGTCCATTGTTTTGACTATTTCTTCATCTCGGGTGTGAAGTAATGGATGGATGGATCTATGTTTCGTGTACAGTAATGGATCGACGCAGAAATTCATTTGGATTATGTTGAAATATCTCCATTGTTTTGAAATCGTCACGATCGCGCTTATGATCTACAGTGAACAAACGCAGCATCTTGTGATAGCTTTTTCATACCCAATTGTTCGTGCAAAATTGAAATCACTGTGCCATGTGATATGCCTGTGGCCTCAACAAGTTCACGCACTTTCACACGTCGATTAGTCAAAACTATATCGTGGACTTTATCGATGATTTCTGATGTAGCAGTCTCAATTGGGCGTCCCGAACGAGGTGCATGATGTACGATTACGTTCAAATTCATTCCCCAATTGTATACAGTCGCAAACGCTGGATGTGCTATAAACATTACCCAACTCGGCTTTGATTTCTTTCGGCGTTAAATCTTTCATACGTAGATGTGTGATCACTGTACGAAACTCATTTTTTTCCATTTTACAAAAAATACAAAGGTTGTTTGCTTTAATCGTTTGCAGAAATGAAACCACGCGATGAATTCCGTTCAAAATTTGACAATAATCAGCTGAGAGATGCTACTTGTCAAAAAGTAATATGACATGACACTGCGAGTGACAGATTTTCTAAGAACTTATTGACTTGCCTTCGTATATACGTATATAAAATGGAATGGGTTGCGGATGTGTCACGAATTATAAGTATACGTTCATCATATACATTTCTTGCACGTACAGTTTTATACCGTGTTTATTGAGTTTTATTGTAATTATTTATCAATTCACCTAAATCCTCGTTAAGTCATTATAATTGAGTAAAGAATTGTTTCTGTCTCGTTTATCTGAAATTGTGTTTATACAATATATAAGTTTGTAATAAAATTGAAAATTTGCAATAAATAAATAAGGTTCCATTATTTTAAAGAAAACTTTGATACATGTAAATTTATTGTTGCAAAATTGCTATTTGTGCTTATTATTCTAGTGAATAAATAATTAGTAATAATTTTAGTTCTACTATATCTTATAGTAAACAGTTTGATACATATGTAGTTTAATGTGATAAATGAAACGCTAATCGGAATGTAATAAACAAATAGATATAAAATGTTGTAAATTGGTTTAAGTGTTTATATTTGTATTTGTTTATTTTTAGCTGTAAATATTGAATATATATGGATACAGAACAAAATAGTTTCATAACATTTGTAGTAACATTTGTATGTTGAATATTTTATTTAGTTTGCGTGATATAAGACATAATTTTAGGTGGACACACAATTTTAGGTGGCCTGTAAATAGATTGTAATTAACCAAACCATAAAGACACATACGAGAAATACTAAGCAAAATATATTTTTAACCTAGAATTTGATTTAAACCACGTAATTTGCGATCGGTTCAAAATATGCAATTATTTCATAATGGAGTATTATTTTTGTGTATGTATATGCATATACATACATACATATACATACACTATACAATACATATTATACATATTATATATATAACATATATATTTTCCGTCTTATGTGTATGTATCTGTGTATGTATATATACGTACATATATGTATACACACATATTTTTTGTCTTTTCCGTGAAAATTTTCTTAAAATTATGTTATGTTTTTTTTCTTCCTCCGCTATTATCTCTTTGTTTCTCTTTCGTCCTCTTTCTCTTTCTTTTTCGCTATATTATGCCTTTCTCTTTATTTATTTCGAAATATTAAGAATAACATTGTACTTTTTTTACATAATAGTTATCTTCACTGGTTTTATGTAACATATATCTTCATATAATCTCCGGTATAAACATTCTTTGTTACAAAAAAAATCGTTTTTCATCCGATAAAAATTTAATTTTCTTTACGCGTGTCTTAGATAAATTTTAAGTCTTGGATTGATCTAAAAGAAAGAAACACTGGATCTCAATACGAAACTGACTTATGATGTAAGTTAAGTTTTTTACGTATTATCTAGGTCTGTCCAATTGTCCGAGCCAAAACGCAAAACCATGTACGCAAAAAAATTCAATTTGAGTAAGATTTCATGGGCTGTGAAGTATTGATAAGTT
>NW_017259564.1:160354-161297 GCF_001594045.1 Atta colombica
ATTATATAGAGGAAAGCCGATATTGACATAAGTCTCCTAAAACACCCCCTTATTTCTTGTAAATTAATTATTGCATTTTATTAATACTAATAAAATCATGATTTGTTTAGCTAATTAAAGAAGTACAAACTCATAATTTATATATTTGTGGTTTATTTCTATACCAAAGCTAAAAACGAATTCTATGAATGCAAAAATAAAATTCTTGCGATTTTCTTTAACAAATTGTGTAATTTAAGTAATATATTATTCATAATATTTAAGACTATTATTGATAATATCATAATTGTTTTAAATATTTGTAATTTTCTAAATTAATTTTATTTATATTATTTTTTTTTCATAGTACAATTTTTTTTTTCAATTTTTTTTTTCATAATACAATTAAAAATTAAAAATTGGGAGCGTAAACTGTCACACTTGTCTGTAAAACAGAACATAAGCTAATTTAATCTTTATAATGTCAAATAACTCTATTGCAGCTTAAGGCAATCGTGCATATATGGAAAAACTCTAGAAAAATTATCGCGTTATATATATTTGCATTTTGCAGAATAGCATAAAGTAAATATGCATAATATAATTCAATAAAAATGTTTCATAACGAAATGAAAAGATTCTGGAAAATCTTCTTATATATTCATTTGTAGATATTTTAGAAGATAATTCTTGTAAAAGAAAAAAAATAGAAATATATAACATTATTGTGTACCTATTGTATGTCAGTTCTAGAGTTCATTTTGTCAGACGTTCATTTTTGCTTACGAAAAAATTAATTATTGTAAAATTTCAAATAGTATTACAAAAATTTATATTTATACTATCTGATAGATCACTTTTTAATTTGTATTCCTTAAGATTTTATTTTTACCTTTTGTTTAAGAAATATTGTTTAAAAACAAAGTGATATATCGGTGACTTTCCTCTATATATATATGTATAT
>NW_017259564.1:161397-171092 GCF_001594045.1 Atta colombica
TATATCTAACGGGAAAAACGCCACGAACTTTTTCCACACTTAATATCTATAAAAGATTTGAAATAATTTATTGCAGCATGGATAGCCGCAATGCGGAAATAATAATGTATATTTTTTATGCAATATTACTGTTTTGTAATAATATTAAGTAGGTAATATGTATACCTATATGTGTCTCATGTGTACCAACTATCTGCTCAGGTTTCTCCTATACAAAATCTCGTAAATTATTGGTTTTTTTTTATATCTCTATTTTAATACTTTTGTATACAAAATGATTAGAGGAATCGTTGTGTAAAAAATCATTCTATTAATAAAACGAAAATGACCACTATATCTTTTAGTAACGTCAACTAAAAAGTATGCACCCTCTTCCCCCTCCAAATCTTTCAAAAATATTTTTTTTAATCTTTTGTATTTTTTGAGATATTACTTGATGTTAAAAATGGGGTACACTGTATACATATATACGCTCGTCTATGAGACATTCCATGTCAAACCGGACACTTTTGAAACATCATCATTTTTATTTATTTTTAAATTTGCTGACATATTCTACAGATATAGTGTTTCGCGAAAAAAAATTTGAGATTTTTTTTAAAGTTATTCATGCTTGTAAGTTCACGCAGAAATTAATAAAAAACGTTACTTACTCATGTGAATAATTATTACATGATCGAAATCATTAGTCATATAAAAAAAGTGCAAAATACTAATTTTAAAAATCTTAAATTGTTCTATAGACAGATTATTTTTAATTTACCATTTTTATAAATAAATTATTTTCCATTTATGTTTATAATTTTCATTAATTTTTTATCATCATTTCATCAGTTCAAAAATTTTCTAAAAATATTATCATATTCAATTATGAAATAATCCTGCAAATTTCAAAATGAAATTCGAATGGACTGTATAGATAAAAAATTCTGTCATATAACATCGCGGTTTCGCATACATGCAGGACATAGTTTATAGGGATAGTACAGAAACGATAGATAAATGAAAAGGACATAATACTTAAATTAGTGAATCAAGTTCATTTTTATTTTTTGCATACATTTATAAGGTTGACGTAGTAGCTAATGATGTGTGATTTACTTCAATTATTTCCTTATGTTTTGTAATAAACGAATGATACATTAAAGTACCAGGAATCATTTTGGCTTTCTCAAAACGTTTTTGAAATTCATTTTTATGTTACTTAAATTATTTTTTAATCTAACTTTGACATCGTGATTTTTAAATTTGTTGTAATTATTTTAATTTGTTGATTGACGATGCTTGAATCCGCATGCGATCGTTGTTGGAGATGGGCTTGAGTTCCATTATCTACTCCATTCAACTATGCAACTTGATTTGGAACAACATTAAATTATGTTGAGGATGATTGTTTCTCACCACATTTTCATTGCGATTGCATTATTGGAAATTACGATTGCGAGACGCGACAGATTTTATAGTATTTTATAGCAATAAACAGTAATTTTTTTATTGCTGAGTTTTTTATTGCTGTTTTATAGTATTTTATAATGACAGATTATAGCGATAAGTAGTAATTTTTTTATTGCTGAGGATGATTCAAAAAGTGAGCCGAAATGTACAAATTAAATTTGTTATATATTAACAGTTATTAGCATTGTGCAATATAACATCCAGTGCTCTCCTATTGCCCATTTGTATTTTTATATTTTCATTGAATTAAAAAAAAATTAATATCAATATTCTCATCAACGTTTTTATGATAACAAAAAATTTTGCATTAATAATAATAATTCTCAACATTTTTGTGAATTAACACAAACGTTGAGAATATTAATACAAAATTATTTTCAATTTAAGAATATAAAATCGAAACCCGTGAATTTCAAAAAGCCAAGATGATTCCCCATATCTTAATGTATTATTCATTTATTAGGTGTACAACTTTGCTTCCGCCGTTTTTTTTTCCGAAATTCGAGGCTTTATTGTAAAAAACTGGTTGTACATTTATTTATGATTCAAAGTATTGTCCATCGCTGGCCACTACTTTCTCCCATCTTTCGGGTAGCGTACGAATCCTGCGTCGAAAAAACTGGTCATCTTTTGAGGCTATCCCCGAATCGATCCAATTTCTTACTTCTTCATAAGACCGGAAGTGCTGGTCAGCCAGGCCGTGTGCCATTGATCGAAACAAGTGATAGTCAGAGGGAGCAACGTCTGGAGAATACGGCGGGTGGGGTAGGACTTCCTATTTTAACGTTTCCAAATATGTATTGACCACTTTCGCAACATGGAGTCGAGCATTGTCATGCTGCAAAATCACTTTATCATGTCTCTCGTTGTATTGCGGCCGTTTGTCTTTTAATGCTCGGCTCAAACGCATCAATTGCGTTCGATACCGATCGCCTGTGATTGTTTCAGGGTTTTAACAGTTCATAATACACTACGCCGAGCTGGTCTCACCAAATACAGAGCATGACCTTGGATGTCAAAATCACCGTTCTTGAAGCATTGAAACCACTCACGATATGTTATTTCACTAATAGCGGCCTCACCATAAGTATTTGAGAGCATTCGATGAGCCTCAGCCGCAGATTTCTTCATATTGAAGCAAAAAATTAAAACCTCTCGCAAATGACGAGAATTTGGCTCATAAACTGACATTTTCAATCGAGAATAACTTTATGATGCAGACACAAATCGACTAATGTTTCTATGGGGTTATGTTGACAGATGCCCAAGTTTATTGTATGACGTCTATGATCTATTTATTTCGACCACCATTTACCGCTAAAGCCATCTATAGGAAAACGGCGGAAGCAAAGTTGTACACTTAATAAGTTAAAAGCTAAGTTAGGAAAGTATAAATATTAATGTTATCAAATATATATTTCATCTACAACAAATAATAATATAAACATTAAAGTCTCTATTCAAAAACTTTTTATAAATTTGTATTTGCCTGTAATTGTGAGATCAAGACTTCTTTAATACTCTCAATAAAGAAAATGATTAAATAAAAGTTAAGGAATTTTAAAGTATCAAATAATATTAGAGATTAATAGACTATAAGTACATTTTAAAATTTTTACCTTAAAATGAAAGTAGTTAACAGATATCGATGCAATCGCAGTGAATACTATTATCGATTGTGTCCAGTTGAATACGTCATTCTCCCAAACAATGATAAAATATGGATAATAAATAAAATATATAAAATAGCTCCATGTATAAAATATATAAAATAGCTCCAAGGTATACAGGCAAGAGAGATATGGTTTTGGTCGTTCAAGAGGATATTCGAATAATCTCAAATTGCAGAATGAGCCAATGATTAATAATGGTGCCAGCGCTGTCTGTAACGTCTTCGTCATAGTTTCTACAGTCGACTAATAATTTAAATTCTTATTGCACGAGTCACAAACACGCTTAATACTTTTCATAAGAATTTAAAAAATTGTTTGTTTCTACAGATAGATTGTTTTTAAGAACTTTGTGAGAATTATACTGTAAAGTACGCGTGCATTAGAGGATGAAGTGTATACGCATCAACTAACAAATATTGAACGGAATAAAACATATACATAGATAATTTAGATTAGATTATTTTATTCTTGCGAAATTTTTATTCATATGTATGTATTATTACGGAACAACAAATATAAACGTAACTATCTTTATAATATTATATCTTTATTCTAGATGTTCAAAGATACATAATAGCATCGTGGAAAAAGAGCAACAATTTCAAGGATGAGCAATAGTCAAATTTGAATGATTATAGCATTTTATAGACTGGTCATGACGTAAAAAAACATGTGCAATGCTCATTATACGCACTGTTACACCTTGTCTTCTTCCACCATGCATAATACAGGGCCATTTAAAATTTGGAATTTAATTTGGCTCTAAAAAAAAAACGCATGAATATTTTTCAAAGTTTATGGCTTTATTGGAAAGATAGTAAATTGCCATTAAACATGAAATACAATTTCATTCAAATGACTTCCACGGCTGGCTGCACAATACCTCATTCTATCAAACCAATTTTTCAGTACATTTTCCACTGTATAAGCGCGTATTTCATCGATGGCAACTTTGATTTCATGTTTTAATTCTTGAATCGTTTCTGGCTGGTTAGCGTAACACTCATCCTTGACGGTTCCCCATAAAAAATAGTCCAGCGGAATCAAATCGCAGCTGCGAGGCGGCCAATTGACAGCATTTCGGCTGATTATGCGATTTTCGAAGACAGTGGGCAAAAAATCAATTGTAAAAGATCGTTGGCTGTGTGGCAAGGTGCGCCGTCCTGTTGAAACCAAATGTCGTGTGTCCTCCTCTTCAAATTTGGAAAGCAAGAATTCGTTTAGCATGGCGCGGTGGCGTTCGCCATTGACGCCAGTGACGGCAGCTCCTTGCTCATTTTCGAAGAAAAATGACCCAATGATGCTGCCGGACCAAAAACCACATCAAACAGTCACTCATTGTGGATGCATCGGCTTCTCCATGACGACGTGCGGATTCTCTGATCCTCAAATACGACAATTCTGCTTGTTCACATAGTCACTGAGGTGCTTCGTGAGAAAAGATGATTTTTCGGTAAAAATCTTCAACCAAGCGTTATTCAGCCCATTGGGTGAACCGAAAACGCATTGGATGGTCATGCGGCTTCAATTCTTGCACTAATTGAACTTTGTTCAGCTTCATACCGAGGTCTTTATTCAAAATTCTTCTCAAAGAAGTGCGTGAAATGTTCAAGTTTTGAAAACGATGGCGAGTTGATGTTGATAGTTGTTCAAGCATACTCTGAACAAGCAATGTTTTCAGTTGACCTTACTGGACGAACACGTGAACGAGTTGCTTTACCCAATAAGGATCCAGTTTGCCGAATTCACTTCACAAATTGATCCACAAACTGCGTTGAAGGCATTTCTTTTCTACCAAATTTTCCACGTAAATTTCTTACAGTTTGGATTGAAGACTCACCACTTTGGAAGTAAGTTTTCAATATTTCCCAATTTTGTTCAAACGTATAGCGACCCATTTCGTAAATGTCAAACAAAAAACTAAATTTCTGATACGTCATAAATGTTATTACGCCTTTCAAACTCAAAATAACCGGTAGTTGAAATTCCGCTAGATGGCCTATTCTGTAGATGCTTTTTATTTACGTTACTTTTGAACATATATTGACGGGTTGAAGCTAATAGTTTCAATGAAGTGTTTCATAAATATATAAAAGTTAATGCATACGCAATATAACGTTTTATAATGTTCATAAGTTAAACATAAAAATATTTTGGTAATAATAATATAATTTATTATTATAGAATTGTAAAACTAGATACTTAGTTTTTATTGTGTTCTTAATATATTTTTATATATATTTAATTATGGACACATATATGTTAACCCATACAATATAAGGTATAATTTGAGACCTCATCCGTCTAAACATGTGTCACTAGAATCCATCCGTTTCTTTCGCCTATACCTGAATGATTAAAAAAAATCTCTAAATATTTATCAACATACTTTCAATTTTCTAAAATAAATATTGAAATTTTAGAAAATAATAAAATGTATAGTATAATTTATAGTCAGGGTAAGTTAGTTTTTTTTTAACTAATTGTGAGTTAAAGTTAATAGCTTTGAAAATTTAACTTAGTTAAGATAAAAGTTAATCTTTAATAAAGCTAATGTAAAATTAATAACATTAAATGAATCAAAAATTAAGTTAATAAAAAAGTAATTAAAAAGTTGAAAGTTGAATTTGTTTTATTTCATGATTATGTTAACTTTTTTTAAACTAAATTAAAACATTAAGTTAAAAAGTTAACTTTTTTAACTAACAAGGAAAATTTACATATGTATTTTACGGTATTTTTGATCAGCTTTAGTGTGATTATTTTGGGACTTCAAAAAATAATCCCTGTAAAGCAGTAAATTGCACTTCTGTGCATTTTTCGAGAAAAATGATTTTAGGTTATGACGACGGATCAAACTTCTTTATTCTTTGTTTAAATATAAATAAAATATTTAAATTTATTTAAAATTAGAAAAATATATCACCGACGAACACGAATATACACAGTACGACAAATATGTTCCCGGACACGAACCACACCTCAGCAATCAGTGGCGACATCTGTGCGTTCAAACATGCATTTTAAAGGTTGAACATTTCCCTATCATCTGTCAAAATTTCATTCATTTTAGTTGACATATAACGAAGATATGATAGTTCATGTTAAACAAGATTTTGATCGAGGTAGAAATTTTAATATTTGCTTGTGGTGAATTTTTTGACTTCCATTCCGCACTTCGACGCTTAGTTTCTGGATCATATTGAAAGCATCATGTTTTATCACCCGTAAAATAACAATTGATTTTAGGAAGTTTGGATTATTTTCTGCGGCTGCAACGATGTCTCTGGAATGATTGATTCTCATTGATTTTTGATCACTTCTGATGTGTATGGAACAAACTTCGCACAAACTTTCGTTTTACTCAAATCTTCATGTAATGTAGTTCGAATCGTTTCTCTACTGATATTTAAAGCCTTTTCCATCATTTTTAGTGATGCATTGCGATCGTTTGCAACAAAATCACGTACTTTTTCGATCATTTCGGGTTTTCGAACCAAAATTGGCCGTCCTGATTTTTTGTCATCTTCAAAGATCTCTCTGTCTTCCAAAAAACGCTTATGCCACTCAAAAACAGCTGTATGACTTAGACAGGTTGACTGCCGTAAACTTGTTGCATCAATCGGAATGTTTCTGATGCACTTTTACCAAGTTTTGCGTTAAATTTAATCACTGCTCTTTATTCCATATTAAAATTTCTACCTCGATCTTCAAATCTTGTTTCCTCGATCAAAATCTTGTTTAACATGAACTGTCATATCTTCGTTATATCAACCAAAATGAATGAAACTTTGACAGATGATAGGGAAATGTTCAACCTTTAAAATGCATGTTTTAAAACGCACAGATTGCCACTGGTTGCTGAGATGTGGTTCGTATCCGGGAACATATTTGTCGCACTGTGTATAAGCATATAATTCGAGGGATCCATATAACGCCAACTGTACAAACTTGATATTACTTTTCAAAAAATCAAATTAAAAGTTAATAGTAACTGGTAAAATATAACTACCTACGTAATGTTACAAAATTAAGAGTCTAAAATGTCACTAAATGAAGTTAAAATTAATTAACTATTTAACTTTTTAACTTAACTTTTAACTTTTTATTTTAGCATTACCCTTGTTTATAATTACCAAAGACTCAAGAACTTCCATGAATAGGAATTATTCAGTCACTCTAGTGACCTGACCCGACCTTGTACAGTAAGAATTAAATATATACTATTTAAATCTTTGATAATATATTTAAATTTGTTAAAATTATATTCATTGAATGGTATTGTGAAACAAGAATTTTTTATTACATCTTCATTGTCAGTTTTTTAATTTTGTATTAATGTTTTTTTATTAATGAGACTTTCATTCTTTCAGATATGCCGTCAAATATGAATTTTAAAGAATAGTCTAAAAGAACTTTTATGATAAAATCCAGATTTTTTTTCTATGGAATTCTATGTCTGATAAAAAATTCTAAAATCTTCCACTAAACTTATTATCATACTCTTTTCTTGAGAAAGAGGATATTCCCGAAAATGTTGATTTTTGATACCAATAAAATTTTATTATTGTTAGAGATAATGATCGTGATATCAAGAAAATTAATTTTATTAATACCCATTTCAAATGTAAATTGTAATCTCGGATGGAATTAAATTTGTCAAATATTGCATTTATTGTTGTCGGTACTGCTATAACTGCCATCAATGTATCTATAGAATATTAAACAGAATATCAAAATCTAGTGTCTCAAGAACTTCTCTTTAAGTCTTGCATGACTGAATCAGCTATTACCAGGGAAATCGGTGAGCCATCGATATGATTTTTTGTTGATAAATGCAATTGTTATATGAAAAGTAAGTAAAGTTAAGTACAAATCGAATCGTTAAGAATTCGTCTTTATAGATATACTGCATTTTTTATCTGTTCTTTATCTATGAAATTTCATCTATTTTTAATGCTTTCAACCGTTAGTTCTATGGGAACATTGATAAAAAGTAATGTTACATCAAGTAATATTAAGCTAATATCATTGTTAATGTGTTTGCTTTTTAATTTTTAATTTATTAATCAAATCGAAATTATTTTTTATGTGATTTGTAGCTATTAGTATTACTGTCATATAATATCTTTTGTAGAAATACAGCTATTTTATATAGTAGACTATCTACTGACGAGATTATTATTTTAAAAGGGCAATCCAGTTTGTGCACTTTCGGAAGACCTAAACTAAAGACAGCAATCCATCATTCTCTCTTTCACATATTCAAATATTTATAACTTAATTATTATAATAGTCTGATGATATGTAACTTCGATGTTTCCACCTTGTAAAATATTTTTAGTTTAGAAGTAATTTTTTTAGTAGACTCTTTATTAACTTTTGTATAAGTCTGGTCATCTTGAAGCATTTAATTTTATTTATATGAATCTTTGTCTAATAAAACAATTGTAATGTTAGTTTCTTTGTCTACTCTTGTAAAGATAAACGTTAGGATTATTTTTAAGAAATTCAAAATTGTGTTTCTTGATCTTTGTAAAATGATTATTAGTCTCATTATTTTTATGTAAAAGTATGAAAGGAAACTTATTGATAAGCGCTATCATTCTGTTCCTTGCATTGTGTTGGGTAGCAACTGGTAGTTTTTAATATTATGTTCGATGTTCTTAATTATTTCTAAAGTTGTTTTCTTTGCATTACTAGTAATGCAGAGTTTACTCCCAGTTGTACCAAATATTGTATGTCGGTCGGAATGATAAATGAGGAACAATTTTTGGTCCATTTGTTCCTTATGGTGCAATTGGACGGAGTTAGTTAGTTTTTAGTAAAGATGGAAGGATCGAGGTAAATTTCAACCATTTCTGAGCTCAACAATTTGTCCTAGATATGTTAATTTTAAAATTAATTTTAATTCTAAAAATGTTTGAAATAGGCCTTAGTACTTTTGGATTAGAATATATCGGAAATCTGACGTGATGAAGCAATTTTGATTACGGATTTGATTTTAGCATACCAAAACCATTTAGGATTACATACTGCCATTTCTGGATCAAAATTTATGTCGACCTGTCTTATTAATTGTTACGATTTATCTCAATTGTACTGTCTTTAGCTTAAACTTTTATAATTTATCCATATGTAGTAACTGGATTTTATATTATTATAGTTTATACAGGATGGCCTTAATTTACGGCATCACCCATCATGAGCAGATAGAGCGGACTAAATTGAGTCGAAAAGTCCTCTACGATTCAGTTTTTCTCTACCTTCTCAGAATGATAGTGCCGTATTTTAAGAACACCCTGTATATATAAATTTTATGTATGGAATTAATGTATACATAATTAATGTATACATAATTAAATAAACTATTTATTATTTTTAAATATTTATAAAATAATTTATTCAATTACACGTACATTAAGGTCTATATTTACACTTTATTTTGATGATAAATACGCGCATTTATTTCTACAGTATACATAATATAGTATACATAATATAAATTATATACTATAATTTATCGATTAAACGCACGCATTTATCGATTAAAGATGTGAATACTGA
>NW_017259564.1:171192-179771 GCF_001594045.1 Atta colombica
CTAAGTGTAGAGAAAACAAAAATGCGCGAATTGTTAGTACGTAATTAAATCATAACGCTGATAACGCAGATTTGTGCTTATCAGTCAACTACGGATACAAGTGGTCGTGATTTCGGAAACGGCAGACCAATGTCTTTACGGATGTGGCAATATAAAGGAAAATTCTTATCTAGAGTTACAAGACCATTCACGTAATATCATGAATCATTTCTTTCTCTACACACTTCTAAATTTAAAATAAGAAAAATTTTTGAATTAAAGTCAAATCTCTTTAAAGCCCGAATTCGTAAATAATTTTCAATCTTTGAGAGTAATTAATTAAAACTTATATTCACAGATCATTATTCAATCATTATTTGGATTAATATTTCACAAATCCCTATCTTGCAAATTATATTAACTATCTTTTAAATTTGACATTGTTGATACATACTTTATAAATAAACTAAGATTTTTTTTAAGAATTTATAGCTGATTAATCTTCAATTAGCTTAAATAATCATAAATCAATATTTGTAGTCCCTTATCAAATTGTCGGGACTATGCAAATTGATATAAATCTCCGAATTAACGGAATTAAAAATCCGATATAAGTCGATATAAATCTCCGAATTTACTGAATGGAATAAATCCTTTTACAGGATTAAAATAGACGAAAAATTTTTAGTGCTGCAACAAATTTTGTACTAAAATCGAAAAAAAATAAAAAATTTACATTTTTTTCAACTCGTAGAGTTGACGTAGATGTTTATTTAATTAATACAAAAGTCTTACAACTCGTATGGATTGACGTACACAGTGCGACAAATATGTTCCCGGACACGAGCCACATCTCAGCAACCAGTGGCGACATCTGTGCGTTCAAACATGCATTTTAAAGGTTGAACATTTCCCTATCATCTGTCAAAATTTCATTCATTTTAGTTGACATATAACGAAGATATGATAGTTCATGTTAAACAAGATTTTGATCGAGGTAGAAATTTTAATATTTGCTTGTGGTGAATTTTTTGACTTCCATTCCGCACTTTGACGCTTAATTTCTGGATCATATTGAAAGCACTATATTTCATCACCCGTAACAATTGATTTTAGGAAGTTTGGATTATTTTCTGCGGCTGCAACGATATCTCTAGAATGATTGATTCTCATTGATTTTTGATCACTTCTGATATGTGTGGAACAAACTTCGCACAAACCTTCGTTTTACCCAAATCTTCATATAATATAGTTCGAATCGTTTCTCTACTGATATTTAAAGTCTCCTCCATCATTTTTAGTGATGCATTGCGATCGTTTGCAACAAAATCACGTACTTTTTCGATCATTTCGGGTGTTCGAACCAAAATTGGTCTTCTTGATTTTTTGTCATTTTCAAGGGTCTCTCTGCCTTCCAAAAAACGCTTATGGCACTCAAAAACAGCTGTATGACCTATACAGGTTGACTGCCGTAAACTTGTTGCATCAAAATGTTTCTGATGCACTTTTACTAAGTTTTAAATTTAATCACTGCTCTTTGTTCCATATTAAAATTTCTACCAAAATCTTGTTTAACATGAACTGTCATATCTTCATTATATGTTAACTAAAATGAATGAAACTTTGACAGATAATAGGGAAATGTTCAACCTTTAAAATGCATGTTTGAACGCACAGATGTCGCCATTGGTTGCTGAGATGTGGCTCGTGTCCGAGAACATATTTGTCGCACTGTGTATGCAGCACTAAAACCTGATTGTACCAACGTTACTTTGATTTTAAGCGAGACTCAAAATTCTCTTCCATTCTCTCAGCTTTAAAAAGAAAAAATGAGTTTTAAACCTCGCTTAAAGTTAAAATAATTTTGTTGGTGCAATCGAGCCTAAGTGTATTACGAGTTTATGAAACTAAGATTAAAAGATTAAAAAGAAAGATTTATATGTGTAACGAACGCTGAGCAAAAACTAGGAATGGTAAATAAAGCAATAATTGTGTCTAGCAGTAGGTGTTCGATCTTGTAAGAGATGACGTTGCAATATGTTAAAGAGAATAAATGAATGAGTTTGAGTGAGATATAACGATATAATAAATATAAGAAATGAATAAAAGCTGTCACTATTATCGAATTTGGAATTAAAAAAAGTCTGTAGTACCTCGATCAAGTTCAGCTGTCTTAGGCATCCCCTTAAATAATGTTTTAATTAAGATACTAATATTGATAGATTGACTGTTCTTTTTTTTTAAGATGATTTTAAATATATTGAAGATTATTTTCCATTTATTACTATTAGTAATGCTACAATAATAGATAGTAAATTACTGTAATTTATAATTTATCAGTATTATATAATCTATAATTTATTAGTATTATTATTATTAATACTAATTATCTTGTTACTTGATTACAAATTAAGGCACCTAATATCATGGAAGTAAGTCGGATGGATTCTGATTGGAATTATTCCCCAGAAAACACAATAGAAATCTACAGGGAATAATTAAATAATTCCGATCAGAATCCATTCCGATTTTGTTCCTTAATAGGTATCCAGATTAAATTAATCTAATCTAGCTGTTACAACTCTCAGTTTATATTCACCTAAACTATCATATACATATATAACATATATATATAAGATGTAATAATATTGGTTCCTTACATGTTTTTTCCTTCAGTCAAAATTAAGCAATAACTGAATAACTGATAGATTGTACAATTTTCTAAAATGTTAAAAAAAATGTCGAACCGACACTGAGATCAATATTCGTAAAAAAAAATTTATTTGTAAATTTTATTTTTTTTACGGCTTGAAGTACAGCCAAAGCTGTATTTCTGTAATTACGTGTATATTTTTTAAATTAAAAATTTGTCTTACACTGATTACCGCGCAAAAATTTTTTAGTCCTTGTGTGTTCTCTTGAATTTTACATTTTCGAGAGTTATTCTGTGTTTGTATTTTTTATTTTTTTAACTGAGTTTATACAAGATATGTTTACAGTATGATAATTTTATTTGAAATTAACTAAGGGTATTTCGTCAGACTAAGCGTTAGCAAGGCCGTATAATGATTTTCTACTCGGATGGTTTTGAAAAATACGCTTAGGGATTCGAACATGGGACCTCCAGAGTCTGGATAAGTTTCTTGCGTTACGTGCTACACCATTTCTTCGATTGAGATAATTACTTATTGTCTATTATATGTTAAACAGTACACGCACGCATACATGCATGTACAAGTGCTTATATATATATATATATATACACCTCACATAATTATATTATATTGGGAGTACAAATTAGTTCGATCCGTTTCCCTAAAGATTGCTCCAGCTGTTGTGAATGGTTTATAGTGACAGCTGATTTTGGCGGTTTCAGAGAGATTAAACATCTGCTAATAATATTCAGTTTATATCGCTTTGAGTTCATACAAACCTTGATTTTTACTGTTTGAAATGTCGAATTTTGTGTTAACCAAGCAGCATTTGCGGGAAGTTTTTTGATTTTCTGCTTTAATTGAAAGAAAAGTGCGGCTGAAGCCCATCGAATGCTTGTCGAAGTTTATGGTGACACTGCTCCAACTGATAAATCATGTAGGGAATGGTTTCGATGTTTCAAGAATGGAGATTTCAACGTTGAAGACAAGCCTCGCTCTGGACAACCAAAAAAATTCAAAGACAAAGAATTAGAAGCATTATTCGAAGAAGAGTCAAACGCAAGAAGAGCTTACAGAATCATTGGGGGTAACTCAACAAGCCGTTTCTGTCTCCATTGAGAGCCATGGGAATGATTCAAAAACAAGAAAATTGAGTGCCTTATGAACTGAAACCGAGAGACGTTGAAAGGCGATTTTTCACTTGCGAACAGCTGATTCGAAGACAACAGAGAAAAGATTTTTTGCACCGGATTGTGACTGGAGATGAGAAGTGGATATTCTATGACAATCCCAAGAAGAAAAAATATTACGCTAACCCGGTCAATCATTGCCATCGATTGCCTCAATATCAACACCACGGCCGAACATTCATGATTCGAAGATCATATTCTATATCTGGTAGGATCAAAAGGATCTTGTTTATGAGCTGAAACCTGATGATTCCATTACGGGCGATCGATATCGGCTACAATTGATTCGTTTGAGCCGTGCATTGCGAAAACGGCCGGAATACGAGCAAAAATATGATAAAGTTATTCTTCTTCATGACAACGCTTAGCCTCATGTCGCTAAAGTCGTAAAAAAATATTTGGAAACGCTCAAATGAGATGTTTTACCGCACCCGCCGTATTCTCCAGACATTGCTCCTTCGGATTACTAGTTGTTCCGAAGGATGCAATCACCGGTTCACTTCTTTCGCAGAAATCGAAAATTGGCTCCAAAATTGAATCGCCTCCAAAGACGAGTCATTTTTTCGAGATGGAATTCGAAAATTGCCTGAGAAATGGGAAAAAATAGTAGGCAGCGATGGACAATATTTTAATTGATCTGTTCATTCATTTTGTTTTGAAATAAATGCACAAAAAAATGGACCGAACTAATTTGTATTCCCACTAATTCTGACAATATTTTAAAAAATATATATTTAAAAATATCATACGTTTTAATTTATGATTTATCATAAAATTTATATAAAAATTCTTCTATCGATCCTTTTTAGTCATAAAAGTTTATATTTTTAACTTACATTATTTTATCATAAATCATTTTTATTGTGCGTAATGATATTACAATATAATATTTATAATCAATATTGATATAAATTAATATTTCAATTTTTATCCAATATTGATATTATATACATATTATATTATTGATATTGGTGTGCAATATTGGAAATGTATTTGCATTTATTTTACAGTCAATTTTGGCCTTATGTTGGACAATAATGGCTAATCTATCTCCAATGTCAATATAACCAATGCTCAACCAATATATCACCAATAAATTATATTATAGTTTATTTATTATATATAAATAATAAATAAAGATAATAAATAATAAATAAATAATAAATAAAGGTTTAAGGACTCACCTCGATCAATAAATCTTCAAATCTTTTTTCATAGCTACTACATACATTTAATAATGATTTTTTCATTAAACAGATGTCAGGCCAAGAACAATCAGCTTATCGTGAACCAATTAATATATATATAGTCTAAATTGGAAATCAGACAAAAATACGGCAATCTTCGAAGAAATTAACAACTAGCTAAATTGTTACATTTATTTTGTCGTTCTGAACAATATCTTAAAATATATTGTTGTAATCCCTATTGATGTGATCCTGCTTAAAATTGAAATGCTTCTACGATAAGAAACTCATAGAACTTTTTTTGTAGAGAATTTCCTACAAATATTACAATATAATAATCTTTTTGCTATAAAACCAATAAATTTCGAAATATTCGTAAAAAACTGCTTTTTTAATTTTTAATCCTCTATAAAATTTTAAGCAGAGATAATATCAATAGAGACTTTTGAGATATTATTTCAGAATGACGAAATAAAAATCCAGGCAAAAATTTAGCTAACTGCTAATTTTTCGGCAGAAAATTTCTAATTGCCTTGGATCATATAAAGATAATATATAACATTTATTAGTTTAACAAAAACTCGACTATCATGTTAAGAATATATCTCATAATAGGGAACCGTTCTTTAATATTATTAGACTATGTAGAGTATATTTATTTTTTACTTGATTCAGATATTTTGTTATTATCTAAAAATGCTCCAGCTAACACTCAGTGATGGATTAAGCATTTTGCCGCTAGGCCAACATCTAGATGGCTTCATTAATTTCTAACTTTGATAAAAAGGAAAATGGATAAAAAAAAATGATTTATACCCTCGCATTAACTAGTAAAAACATTCAATTGCATTTTGTATCTTGCCGAAACGCGGATATATACAAGATCTTAGCATTACTCAGCATTACTGAATACTTCTGTACTACTACAGTAATGTAGCAGTGCTGTAGTGCTGTAGAACAGTAGTGCTGTAGAACAGTAGTGGCTCAAAATTTCCTCTGCTCAGTAGTACTTTTCTACAAGGGGAGCACATCGTGATGTTCTTTTATACGGACAATAGCATTCCTTATCTGAGCGAGCAATTTGTCTTGTGTACTTATTTTTCTTTTGTACATTTCGTCCTTTATTCAACCTCATAAACAAAAATTCATTGAGATAAGATCTTTGTGATTAATAAATCGTACTGCCACGACTAATCCACCGATTAGGAAAAGTGATGTTGAGATGTTGCATTACAAGTCGGGTATGATGAGAAGGAGCTCCGTCATGTTGAAGATACATATTATACTGTATAGCCAAAGGAATGTTCTCTAATTGTTCTGATAATATATTTTGCAGAAATTCCAGGTAATTTTGTCCTCATACGGTCTTCTAAAATAACTGGACCTATCAACATGTCATTGATCACACATTGATAGAGAAACTTGAAAATTTGTTTCCATAATACAATATGGATTTTCGTGAGACCAGCGATGATACGTATGTTATGCGTAAATGTAGCTTCATCAATAGTATAAGAATAGTATAAAAGGAAGCAATTATCAATTGGTGTGTAACTAATGACAAAATTCTGGACGCATAGCATTGTCTCTGTGAAGATTTTGCACATGTGTAGATGAAATTTACAAGTTGTTTTCATGTAGTATTCGCCATATACGTGTATGTTGTGTACCAAGCGTGTAGCAATTCTTCGCGTGCTAATACTAGAACGCTGTATCATTTGAATAATATTTTCTTCTTCGTTCACATTTCGTTGATATCCTCATTCAAATATAATATGAACACTGGGAAGCGTACCATTCACGCAATCTATTGAAAATCTTGAAAAACACTCCGATTCGGAATTCTGTGTATAGGAAAGCGTCGATGATATTCTCTAACAGCAATAGAGACACTACCATCACAGAAGTCGTAACATGCAGCATAATTGTATATTCGGCATGTGTGAATACGTGCGGCATTTTTAACAACGCTTCTACAACGTTACAATCAACACTGACTATTATGTTAATTGTAACACTGTAAACGCTTAACAGATCAGAGAAAACAGAAAATAAACAGTGCCAAAAGAAGTGAACTAAAATAAGTGGCAATATTGTATGCCAATATTTTGCTAATATTCGCCCTATCTTGAAAACCGTTCGAAATAGATAAATGTTTATAAGAACATTTTTGCTTAAAATGATCGATATTCCTCAACTCCCAAGATATTGACCCTTCCTGAAACACTCTGTGTATATAGTATGTATGTATATATATTGGATCAGTGCAAAAGTTCGTGCTCGATTTATTATTCGAAGTCAAACAATTGCAATTTGGTTAAAGATAAACGAAATTTAAAATTAAAAAAAGGGTTTTAAAACTTGAAATCTGTTTCTAATCTTTCAAATAATTATTATATTTTTTAAGTTTTGTAATTTTTACGTATAGAAAACTACGAGCTGAAAAATTTTCTTTTGTAGGTCTAGCGCGCCCAAAAAAATTTGAAAAAATTTTTCGATTCTTTATCGTAAAAGCTTGAAGCTTTCCCTACAAAATCGTTTTTTTTTTAATAGTCCTTCGATTTTTTGTTACTGAATTGTTACTAATTAAATAAAATGAATATTTTAACTTTAATTGTTTATAATTCTATCAAAACCATCACAATTCAAAAAATAAATTCTTAAATTCTCTCATCAGATAGAATTTAGATTTAGATTTTATTTTATTTTTAACAAAAATAGCAGCTGTTTGAAATTTAAATAATAAATCGGACACGAATTTTTGCATTGATGCACAAAAAGGATAATTTTTTAAGTAAGCAACTATGTATTTTCTTTCCATTAATTGATTCATTTCATTGTTTTGCATATAAAAATATTAAGGTACGTTATAAAAAAATTAATGGTTTATGAATATTTAACATTTCATGTCAATGTATGCCACAATAAAGTATGAAATATCTCGCAAACTATTGGTTTTTTATATCATTATCTTAATGCATTTATATGTAGAATAATTAGAGAAATTGTGTTGTGTAAAAGAAATCAATAATTCTATTTAAAAAAGTGAAGGTGACCTCGAAGTCTCAAAAAATATAACTTTGAGAAAAATTTTTTGCTCATCATAATGTGTCTCTTTGAATCAAACAAGATTCCTTGTAATATTTTCTCGTATCATCAAAAACAACGAAGACATTTTAAATAATCAAGTTAACATCCTATATATATATAGTACAAGGTGTCTGGTAAGTTTTGACAAAGCGCTTATATGTAAAAACGGACTAAACTAAATCAGAAAGTCCTATACCATTTTGTAATTTTCGCAATAGTTAATAAGATTAATTACAAAAATCGCTGAATATTGGTTTTTAATAATTTTTTAAATTGGTTTTCAAATATTATAAACTTTATAGGAAAACAACAAATGTTTTTTTTTTCTTATAAAGTTCCAAGAATTTTTTTTGAGAATTTTTTAGTACCATATTTTCTTATGTTGGTAAAAATATTGGATTGTTCGGAAAGTTCGTGCCGATTTTGAAGGAAAATTGAAACGCAGAAGATTTAAATTTTTAATTTCATTTATTAAATTT
>NW_017259564.1:179871-181486 GCF_001594045.1 Atta colombica
GAAAAAATTCTTAGAGCTCTGAAAAGAAAATAAACAATTTTTGTTTTTTGCTGTTTTTCTATAAAGTTGATAATATTTGATAAAAAATTATTGAAAATCAATGTTCGATAAATTTTAGTAATTTCTTGTTAATAATTCAATTTTTAGTTACATCTTGTTAATTGTAAAAATGGCAAAATGATAGAGGCTTTTCGACTCAGTTCAGTCCGCTCTATTTACAGCGCTTTATATATATAAGTCGCGTTATATTTAAAAATGTATGAGTAAATATAGTTAAATATAGTAGAATATCCTGATTACGAATCATTGTTTATTATTTACTATTATTATTTGTTAAGAGACGTGATAAAGCATCTGCAATAAAAAATTATATACAACATCAATATATTAGATATGAAAAATATGAGGATTAATTGATCTTTTAAAATATTTTAAATATTATTAATTATGATTAATTTTAATCAGCAGGAATGAAGTGTGAAAGGAGGATAAAAACTAAACAAATATAAGTGTAATATAAAAAGAGTTCTTTCTATCCAAAATTCTATCCAAAATTTATGAGCTCGAAAAGAGAAGAAAATATCGAAAGTATTTTCTTAAAAAATTTTTATTTAATTATTCAATCGATATATATGTGATATATATATATATATGTGAATATAATCACATACATAAAATTATTTTAATTTCAATATTATTTCCAATGTTGTATAACATTAAATCACTCAGGTAACGACACATAATCTATTTAAGCGAGCGATGTTATCGTTAGATACTGGGAAAATCCGGAAAAGCATCAAAATTATGAGTCACTCGGTCGGGTATCCCAGATTTGCATAACTCAGTTTGTCAGTAAATGATTCTACCGTAACTAATGAAGTTTCTATTTCCATCATGAGAACTATTTTGCGACAAGTATCTATATAAAATTATAGTCGTATTGATATCTTGATATTTTTGTCGCTGATGAAAGATTATATAAATCAGATATAAATCATCATCTACAAAAATATATAACACAAATGTTTAAATCTGCAAATGTATATGTATATTCAAATAAAGCAAAAATTCTATGATTTTTGGATACGTGAAATTTCATAACTATTACATGTTAGTATGGCAAATTTTTCATAGTGTGCATTTAGTTTTTGATACAGTATTTTAAAAATAGTCTTAACATATCATTAATTATGTTAATTATAAAGACCATTAGAGTCATAACGTGAATGACAGATTGATACGAATAGATCGATAATCGATAAATCAACGCATGTATGTCTCTTACTACATTGCAATGCAACTTTTTTTAAACTTTTATATATAAATTGAACTTTTATATATAAATATTAATACCGTACACATAAAAACATACACACAAAAATGTCTGCGAATTTATCCATTTGTAATGTAATTTTATCAAAAGATCTTCTAGATTTTTATTAAAATTGTCTCACTCGAAATTATTATGATTCACATACATCTCACATACAAAATAAATAATAAAGTTAATTTATAATTTAACTTAATTATTTTCAAATAAGTTAATTTTTAAATTTAATTTTTAGTTAGTATAAATTATATAAATATTACATTTTTAATTTATTAATATTTTTCT
>NW_017259564.1:181619-184077 GCF_001594045.1 Atta colombica
ATTTTATATATAATTTAAAAAGGAAAAAAATGATTTCCTTTTAGAAAACTATATTTCTTCATTATTTCATATAAAATTTATATTTATAAGTAAAATAATTAATAATTGATAATTAAAATAGTTAAATTTTAATGTTTGAAATAGTTCAATTTTTAACTGATTTTGGTATCGGCGCCAAGACCGAAATGAGACAGAGACGAAACTTAAAATCCAAATTCAAGACCGAATAAAATCCAAACATGAGACTTTTTGTACCGAGAGTCTCATCAAGACTTTCAAATTTTGTAAATGTATATCTTTATATAATAAAGATTAAGATATAACTTCCAACATATACATTAAACTGTACAAAGATCCAATAGATACATATTCGTACTAAAAGTAAAAAAAAGTTAGAAATATATTAATATTATCATATTGTTATGTTATCGGAATATGTTTTCGGAATATTGTATGATATAATACTGTATGAATTTTGAAAAAAATTTTTAGTAAATTTTTTGAAATTAGATTTAATAAAAAAAGAGATTAGATATTTCCTAGAAACAATAAATCCTTTTATTTGCATTTAATTTAAAAAAAATTCAACTTTATTGAACTTTATGGAGCACCTAGTACTTAAGAATTAAATTAACCTACACTTAACACATATATAGGCATGTACAAGTAAAGCATGTACAAATTTTATGTGAAAAAGTAAGTTATAAATAATAAAAATATAAAAATTTAATTTGGCGCTTCGCCTTGACGATATGATTTTGTATACATACATTCTAGCGGCTGTAATTCTTGCCGGAAATAAAAAATTAAGAAATATTTTAAATTTTTATAAAATTTCATCCTAAATGAACCTAAAAAATTTTTTAAATATATATATAAATTAAAATTTTGTGCGACTTTGTAAAAAAAGTTATGATTTTTACTAGATACCATCCTTGATTGAACTTAAAAAATTAAATAAAAATCAACACTAACAATTTCTTTTATATACAAGGTAGCTCCAAATTTTGGCTTCACTCATCCTGAATAGGTAGAGCAGACTAAATTGAGCCGAAAAGTCCTCTACCTTTTGCAATGTTCGCAATAAATTAACGGGATATTAACGTTTAAAGATAACCGAATACACGCGTCTGCCCGACTTATTGTTACTGAAAGGCGCGCGGGCCGCGAGGAGCGAGGTTGGCTTAGCTAAAATTATTACAATAAGAGTCAAGACGACATAGACTGGAAGGACGCTATTGCTAGGACTTCGTTTACACACTCACACAGAATATGTTACACAAACTCACGTTTTCATTAACGCATACATGATATGTGTATATAAACACACATTTTCTCTGACATATCGCACGGACCCAAGACCAATCCTGAGACGAATCGGCATTTTGCCTTGACTCTCATTAGTGAGGCCTAGCAGGCGCGGCGCGATCTACAACTAAAGAACTATAACTAAAGTTATAGTTCTTAAAATAAAAAAGTCGCTCAAAAATGTCCTCAGAAGGTTAACAAAAGAATTATCGGAATTAACTCTCACCGATTTTAATAAGCTTTGAATATGTTGTAGAATATGAAAAAATATTAAACCTATATTTTTTTGTTTGTGCTTATCTTTGTGTAAGAAGATGCTAAAATTATCTGTTTATTATTTCCACTCGATGAAAAATCTACTCTCGGTGAATTGAATTTATGGATTGCAAAAGTGTTATTACATAAATTAAAGCAAGCACAGGACCTCAGCTGCACTGGATTTCATAAGAAAATCTAAAGAAAGTTAAAAAATTTATTTACTTTTGGCTCATACTGCTATCACTTCAGATATATATTTGCTAGATATAAGAGTTTTAGAGTCCATTTTTTTAAAATAAGCGTGCAGTCATATTACTGGAACGAACGATATCGAATTTGTAAAACTAAGATTGAAGATCTAGAAGAAAAATATTTTCACTTAATGGAAAATACGTGTATACGGATGCTTTACGAAGACTGGTCAAATGTCAACAGAGCCGAAATTCCATGTAGCAGTTGCGCGGTCTTATAATAGATGCTGGCATATGTTAGATAAGGACAGATGCATTTGAGTAAAACAGAACGATATATATTATATATATATATATATAAATACACAGCCAAACAAAACACACACCTATACTACATACACATATTTGCTGCTATTTTGAGGGCAAATAAAAAATAATGTTCTTTATGTATACATATATGGGGCATTCGATCTTTATCAAATAGAACACCCCCTTCTATCCAAAATTTAGTTTACACAAAAATTTCTTTCTGAGCTCAAATTGTAAGTACACATGTCTATTTTCTTTAGCACTCAGGCCTTTTTGGAAATTCAATGTGATAAATCTAACATGGTTAACATGGCTGTAACCTTTTTTTAGCTTTTCTCCTATTCGATTGCACTGTAGTTTTATACGGATTTTTTTTTCTTGGAATCATTTTG
>NW_017259564.1:184177-206745 GCF_001594045.1 Atta colombica
ACATACATACATACATACATACATACATACATACATACATACATACATACATACATACATACATACACATATATACACAATATGTATTTCCTTATATATATATATATAAAATTACATTGCAATGATGTAATTATATATGATCATGATATTTCGATGCAATACTACAGAAAGAACATTTTAGCGTTATTGGAATCACAGCAATGGTGCAGCAATTTTTCGCTGATTTCGCAAAGATTACAATATTGCAATGTTTCAGTGAAAATTATTTTGCAATATGTTTGCAATCATTCTGTGTTGTACCTATCGCTAATATGTTCTTACTTTTGTGTAGAACGTATATGTAAACGCAATTGACTGGCCATTACATTCGTAGATCGTAGTAATTATCTCCTTGTTACGGTCAGGTGTGCATTTTCATTCGGAGGACGCGTATTATCTAAAAATTATTTTTTACTGCGTTTGTGACCTAGTTTAAGCCGGAAAATACATTGTGGATACTTTGTAAGCGTAAGTTTCTTAATATTTTTTTCAGACATTTCTTTTACATACATTTAAAAATGCTAAAAGTATTAATATACAATCATCATAACATACATAATTGTTTTTAAAATGTTTTATACACCTTTTATTATTCGATGTTCCAATCATTTTTTTCGATACTGCATTAATCTTTAAAGGCAACACTGAGTTTCTGAGACAATGTCTTGTTCTCTCTTTTGGACTTGCAAGATCTTGATATTTGTCTTGTGTAGTTTTACTTTTCATTCATTTTGGTTTTAAATCTTATCTTTACATTGTCTATTTAACTTTACCATTTAACCTTTAACTGTCTATGATTGATTAGTTTTAATATTAATTTACTGTACCAAAACAAAAATATAAATAAACGCTTGAAGTTTGCAACGCAAAACAATTAAAAAATCAGCGACTAAATAATGAGTTAAATAATATAAGATGTTTTGTTAAAATATTTAATGTAAATTTAACATATCAATATAATTTATATATTGATTATTTTTTACCACGTTACAATTGATTACAAGCCACTCACAGCGCTTGACTAATGAAAAAATTCTAATCTTGGGCGATACGAATGGTTATGTCAATCGCACGTGATTAAACGAGATGCGTCCTTGGTGCACATAAATTAAAATTTACAATATATAGGGTAGAACAATCTAGAATCTAGAATATCTCATTATTTTCAGACATAATGAAATAATGTTTTTACTTAAATTGTATAGCATCAAGAGGGATACAAAATGCTACCAGGTATGTAAATGAAACCGGAATTTTTTTTTAGAAAATACATGTTTATTGCATGAAAATGATAAAAAATATTTTATTTGAAGTATTGCCCATCGGTAGCTATACATTTTTTCCACCTGTTTGACAATTTGTGGATACCACGCCAAATTATTGCTCTTTTAAGCCAAATCAGTCATCTAGCCATTTTCGTAAGAAGTGAAGCACTGCTGAGCAAGTGCGTGTCCCATCGATGCAAATAAGTGGTAATCGGACGGAGCTAAGTCTGATGAGTGAGCCGCATGCGAAAGTATTTCCCAACCAAATGCCTCAATCGTTTCCTTGACCAGTTTTGCTGTGTGTGATGGTGCATTATTATGAAACAAAATCACTTTGTATTGCTTTTTTTGATATTCTGGTCGTTTTTCACACAAAGCTTGATTCAAATTGATCATTTGTTGTCGGTAACGTTCAGTATTAATAGTTTCGCCAAATTTTAGCAGCTCATAATAGATCACACCTTTCTGATCCCACCAAACAGAGCATTGTCTTCCGTCCATATCGATTTGGCTTTGCAGTCGATGTCAATGGTTCACCTAGTGTTACCCAGGTGACTGGCGATGAAAAATGGATATATTTTGAGAATCCTAAGCGTAAAAGATCATGGTCTTTTACGCTTAGGATTCTCAAAATATATCCACTTTTCATCGCCAGTCACAATTCGATGGAGAAATAACTTTCTTTTTGTACCTGGCGAGCAGCATTTCGCAAGTGGTTTTTCGGTTTTCCTGTCTTTCATTCAGTTCATATCGAACTCATTTTCCCATCTTCTGGATCTTTTCCATAGATTTCAAACGTATGGAGACGGCTTTTCGTGTCACATTCAATTGATCCGCGAGTTGTTGTTGAGTTTGAGCGTCATTCTCATTCAACAATGCTTGCAATTCACAGTTTTCAAACTTTTCCGCGTTCTTCATTTCTCACGTCAAAATCGCCACTTTTGAATTTTTTAAACCACTCAAAGCACTGTGATTTACCAAGAGCATGCTCACCGTAAGCTTCGACAAGCATTCGATGCGATTCTGCAGCAGTTTTCTTCAAATGGTAACAGAAAATCAATGCTGTCTGTAAATCGTTTCCAGGCACAAAATTCGACATGTTCAACGCTATTACAAACTATACTGTTGTATGAAACTTGTATTATTGTGAGTTGAAAATCTTTGTCAGATGTCAAAACAAGGAAATGGCGTCAAGGAAGTTGGCGCCATCTGACGGCAACTACATTGATAGCTATGGCCATCTATTGATAAATTCCGGTTTCATTTTTATATACCTGGTAATAATTTTTCTATGGAGGCGCTTCGAAGATTTCAAAGTTATCTCCATTTTGTTTAATAGAATTATATGATTTTTCTACGTAATATAATTCCTCTAATTATTTTGCGTATAAAAGGTATTAAAGAAGTATCAAAAAAAATCAATAATTTATGAGATATTTTATACTTTATTGTAGCACATGTCGACAAAGTATTAAATATCACGTATTAACTTTTGAGGAAGAATCCCCGTTTGCCTACAAAACGATTGCTTACAGTTTTGTTTGCACACAGCAATATTGCACACAATGTATTGTACACACGACAATACTGCACACAGCACATTGCATGCACGACAATATTGCACATAGTACATTGTACACATGACAATATTGCACATAGCGTATTGCATATACAGCAATATTGCACACAGCACATTGCACATACGACAATATTGAACACAGCACATTGCACACTCGACTCTATTGGTCTAGTTTACATTCTACACTTAATACAGGTACTAACTAGTAATTTTTTTATTAAATTATCTTAATTACGACGATTCGTGTAAACATATACATATGTGTATATAAATAATCATTTTGATGCATATTGTATCAATTTAGTACATCATTCTTTAAATACATCGCTAAAATGAAAATAATTTAATAGAAAGTTTCCAGGTAAAACAACAAGTTACGATATCATTTTGACGTTATCATGACTTATTGTTTTGGGTTACTACTTAGTACACATATCAAGTACACGATGTAAAGGGCCAATAGCATCGTGTGTACAAAGTGGTGTGTGCAATGTGCTGTATGCAATATTGTTGTATATATAAACTCTGTGTGCAATATTGCTGTGTGCAAACGAAGCAAATTTTATAGGCAAGCGAAGCCCTCCCAACTTTTGATAATCATAATACTTTTATAAATTAATTAATGAGGCGAATAAATTTAAATATACTTGCTATATTTGCTTTACAAATTTTGAATTTTAAATATAATTTAATGATGTAAAGAAAACGCATATTCGCTCATTTATAAAGATATTTTGTCTGCATATTTTTTTGAAGCAACTATGTGTTTTCTTTATATTAATTGATTCATCTCATTATTCTGTTTATAAAAATATTTAATAAGGTTTTTTAATATTTATTAAGGTCTGATTATCAAAAAAATTAAGTTTACGAAATATTTAATATTATATATCAAAATATGAGAGAATTATATAATATACAATATGTCGTAAACTACTGATTTTTTGTATATCTCTAATATATTTATATGTAGAAAAATTAGTGCAATTATATGTAAAAAATCATATAATTCATTCATCAATTTAAAAAAATAAAGGTCACTTTGAAAGTTTTTCATCCATAGAAAAATTATTAGTAGCATATTATATCTATCTCTCTTGATGTTATACAATTTCAGTAAATAAATTATTTCATATTTCTAAAAATAGCCAAGACATTTTAGATGGAACGAGATACTGTTCCACCATATATATTAACTTAAATATATTATTAACTTAAATATATTATTAAATTATATTAAATTATATTATTAAATTACAGATAAGAATTTTAATTTAGCAATCGTTGCTCCAAGATTATTATCCAGCGATTCATATGTATTTAATTTATTAAATAAATTTACTAGATTTTATTAATCTATTTTTATTAATTTATATACCTACTGAATGATATGATTCAAGTCGGTAAATTTTTTTAATACTATTGACATGATAACTGAATACTGTTATGTGTTTTGTTGCGTAAATAACATATATTTTGATGCAATTTTCATATTTTTAAACATACATAATGAATGAAATTATGAATTGTGATTATATAACATCAATTGCATTTACATTATTACATTCTTCATGAACAAAGGAATTTGAAGAAAAAATCATATAAATGTTGTTAATATATATTTTTACATACATATTTTACGTATTATGTAATATTGAATAATTGTGTGTTTCTCTTGAAGTAATAAAAGATTTTGACGTTACATAATATATATGTATATTTATAAAATTACATTAAATTTATAAAATTATTGAATTTCATTTTAAAAAAATATTTTTGTGATGTTAATTACATTTTATTTAATTGGATATCCATTCTTGATTTAATCTGCGACATTTTAAAAACAATCCCAGATATCTATTCGACGTAATTGGTCATTTTTAACAAATCTGACATCCTATTCATCATTGTAAAAATAACGTGAATTTATCACAGCTATGTCATATTAACCAACGTCGAAAATATGTCATTATTTTCGTATTATTAACGGCATAAATCAGTGTTGGGATTTACTTGCACATTTCCGCCGAGTCTTGCGCCTTACCAACTCACGCGCAACCTAAATGCCGATCGATTTAGACTGTGCATGGGTTGGTGAAGTAAGACATAACTAATATAAATAAATGACGTTATTAATTGATCACTAATAACGTTATCGTATATGATCACCAATACGTCGTCGATTAATCATTTATCTGACGTCAATAAGTATGATGTTGTAAATATGTCATAAATAAACGTCATTAATTGGTAAAAAAGATAATGTTATTATTACTTTTTCTTAAATAGATCATGACGTCAACAATTCAAAATGACTAACTATCGACGTCAAAATGATTACAGTTTGCTACCTGGGATGTGTAATATAATTATATAAGAATATTGAATTTTGACGAGTGTATTCTATCTATTCGATTCACAACATTCACGACATTCACAAGATATTCATGAGATTTTCGCGTAACGCATTTAGTTCCTGACGTATCTATTTCTTCCTAATTAAATCGCAATGGAATAATTTATTCGCTGGGAAATCCTGCAGTTTTTCGTAAATCCCCGCCGCATTTTTGTCACGCAAAATATAATTAAATGAATTAAAATATGACTATATATATAAAATATTAGACTCTCAAAGATAAACTTTGTTACTTGAGAAATGATATTTATTTCTTACATTATTTCAGAAAAATAAACTATAGAATAAACTTCTCCTAATAAATTTGTGCGTCATGACGGTATGATGTCTGATAAAACGGACAGGAAATATAACGTGGTGGGGCGTACACTCGTGCACCTTAAAAGCCTTACATGCTATGAGAAAAAGTCAGTATTCAGTTCATACTTACAATTGGCAGTAGCTCAACAGATTTTTTCAATTCGGGTTTGACGGTAGATGCCATTTGATAAAACGTTGAAAATAATAATCTAACTTCCGGAAAAAATATAATACAATCACAAATATACATATATATGCGTCAGTTCTATAATTTTTCAAATATTGATAGAACAATTATTCATTGTTATTATATCAAAGTTGTGGGTAAGTTAAATTTTTTAAAACTAAGTTAAATTAAAATTAACAACCTTGAAACTAGTTAAGAATACAAATTAATCCATAATAAAATTAATTGAATTAAAGATTAAGTTAAAGATTAAATTAATTAAATTAATAAAAAAAATTAAAAAACTAAAAATTAAATTGTTTAAAAAAAATATTTTTGTGATGTTAATTACATTAGTTTTTATTTAATTGGATATCCATTCTTGATTTAATCTGCGACATTTTAAAAACAATCCCAGGTATCATCTATTTGACGTAATTGGTCATTTTTAACAAATCTGACGTCATTGTAAAAATAACGTAGATTTATCATAATTGTTCATAAAAAAGAAAATTTTAATAAAATAGTACGAATCTTGTGATCGATGGACAACTTTCTCGATTATTCATTCGTTAGCAAAACTAGCAATTTTTTATTATAAATTCTTTTCAAAGTATCATCCTACTGATCTGCCGACCGATGTATACTACATCCTAGACAGCACTGAATATTTATGATAAATATTTATTATTATTTATTATTATTTTTTAATGTTATATAAATATTTTATACATATTTTACATAAGCTTTATTCGAAATATTATTAAAAGATAAACTAAATATTTAATGTAATATTTATGACAAGTATAAATATTCCTGTTAAGTATTTTTTTATTTTTTTTATTAATTTGAATTTTAATGTTTTATTAAGTATTTCTATAGCATTTACTACAAGATTTACAATAAATATTTCATAATATTTACATATATATGTTTATGATATCTATGCAATTTAAGATCACAAAAATAAAAATTTACAAAATAACAATATTTAAAATAAGCCTTATAAATATTTATGAATATTTTGTAAATATTTTATAAATATTGTCTGCTGTCTGGGGACGTTATAATAGTTTCAGTGCTAATATAGAACTGAGATGAGTAGTGACCGGTAACAAATGAAAATTCTGCTTTTTTCGTGTGTGACATTAGTAGAAAAGCATACGCGTGGAGCCTTTCGATGATTTTATTCACGCCATGATTAAAGGCCTAGTTTACATCGTGCACTTGATGCGAATACTAATTAGTAACTTTCTATTGAGTTATTTTATGATGAATTCGATCATTCACACGCTGGATCAGTGCATATTAAAAATCGCTTTATGTAAAACATCTCAATGCAGTTATAAAATATCTCAATACAGCTATATAATCAATAACAATACCTAACAATGAAATGATACATATATATTTTGTTAAATAACATAATAATATCATTAGTAATAATATCATAGTTCAAAATATTTATATGTTTTTATATTTAACTTTATTAATTTCATGTATAGCAGCTTTTAATATACATTGATCTAACATGTGACAGAATTCTGTCACTTACACTATGTTAATTTCGGTGATACATGTAAACATATATACATATATGATATGAGTATTTAATTAATCATGATGCATATTATATCAATTTAATTCATCATTCTTTAAATTCATTCCAAATCATTCCAAAAAACATTTTGCTAAGCTGGAAATTCCTTTTAGCATTTTCTCTAAGCAAAAAAATCTTACATGAATCAAGCACGTATACTTATTATACTTATTATATAATATATATCTATATCTCTAAAAATGAGGACATATGAGGATATATGTACTATGATCAAAAATAAATTCCTCTACTCTATAGAAAATTTTATTATAATAACTCGAATAGTCTTTTGAAACAAGAGGCTACAAGATACTAGCGGCACGCTTATTTGTTTAGAAGAAGTTTGTCATTTACGTACTACGCGTGCATCAATATAAACAAGACATTCTGCTAACATTGAGAGGATTGCAATCATAATCCTTCAGTACTTTATAGTTGTACAAAATTTCTCTTACTTTGTAGAATGTAATCTTCTTGAGATACATAAATAGAATGTCTCTGACATTAACACGAAACAACTGAACGGTTAAAAAAATATATTTTTTTTTTAGTGATTAAGATAATTTAATAGAAAGTTACTAGTTAATATGCATACTAAGTGCTCGATGTAAAAAGAGTCAAAACCTCAGAGTATCGTCTTATGACGCGTATCGCCGTACGCGCATATTCACGTATCGAAAGATCCGATCAGTTCCGCTGTTTTACGTACGCTAGTACGCGACAATTTTGTTCCTAATATTCCATGCAGCGGATCGCGCATATGCGGATTAGTGGATCGCTAATGCAAGCAGATTTAACAGAATCATTTTGTTAAATCTGTTTGCAATTTTTACAAACAGATGATGCCCTAAAAAAAGAATGTTAGAATCAAATGTTAGAAAAGGATTATCTAGTAGCATATATACCGGAGTTAAACTATTTATTTTTAAAAAGATAAACAATGATAACTTGGTCATTATTGAAACACAAAATAATATTAAAATTCGGCCAAAGACGAGCGAATAAATTAAGATGTTTTAAATATCGTAATAGAATTTAATGTTTAAAATACATTAAGCGAAACTAATTCCAAATTTACAAAAATCTCTTTCAGTCGCAAAAATATTACAAAATTAATACATGTATAATTGTTGATTAAAAATTATATTTACGTTCGGAATATATAGTCAATGAGTATATAAAATTATTTCTCATAATCATCTTATTAGTTAATTGATTACTCTCTTACTAATAACAGGCTATATTATTCCTTTGTATTAAAAATTCTGTCGATTAATTGGAAATCATACAATACAGAAGACATATTGATTAGAGATATGTCTTCTGTATTGTATGGTGAAGGCATCTGATTGTAAACGGAGAATTAATTTATATCTGAGAAATGAATTATGCAAACGAATACGCAAATTAAACTATTGTACTAATATCACGAATTAAATTAAATTGACAAGCAATTTTTAATAATTAGAAATCCTCAATCAGGCAGCATATTAGAAATTAGTATATTTACAGTTTTTCAGTAGTTTAATATCTTTCTAATATGATGCCTAATCAGCATCAAATTATTAAAAATTGCTTGTCAATTTAATTTAATTCGTGATATTGTGACAGTAGTTTAATTGCGTTTATAAGTTCAAAAAATCAATTCGGGGCGCAGTTCGAATAACATATGATATACTATATATTTGTAATATATTGATTGTATATTGATTGTGCTCTCACATATATCATCTAAAATAAGATTCTTATTCCGGTCGAAGCTGGATCTTTAATACTTTTTAAATAATTTCTATATGTGAATATATACTAAATATATAGTTATTTAAACTGCGTGCCGAAAGGATTTTTCAAACTTATGAACGTAATATAATATAAATTACTACAGTAATGTCACAAATTAAATGATAAGCAATTTAATAATTTGATGCGCAATCCGGCATCCTATTAGAAAGGTGTTAATGTACTAAAAAATTGTAAATAAATTTATTGCAAAAAATATTACCTCGGCTGGGAATCGAACTTGGATTTTTTGTATTCCGTACAAGCGTTCTAAGCTTTTAGACTACCAAGGCCTTAATATTCTTCGCAATAGTCGGAATGTATCGGATATGTAAAGAAATAATGTCTTTTTTTAGGCGACATAATATAAACAATAAAAATATTATTGTATATGTGAGAATATAAACGATAAACTAGAAGCCTATACCGATTAAATAAATAAAAAATTACATATTTAGTATATAAATTCATATAAAAATTATTTAAAAAGCATTAACGATCCAGCTTTAATCGATATAGGCTTTTGGTACAGTAAAAATAATAGGTATTCTTATTGTTTAAGATTTTTATTATTTACAAATATTTATGTAACATTTTTCTGTATGTACACATGCACACTTTGGAGAAAACTAAATTCAGTTCTCGAAAAGTTCTCGATTATTTCTCAATTTTCGAAATCAAGATATTAATTTCTAAAGCATATCTGCTATTGATAGTTTGGCGCGCGAGGAATGGGAACTGTCTGGCAAACGTTCCATACCATGTGAAAGATAGTATACATATATAGAATAGGCAAGGGATAGGGGTCTCTGTAAATGGAGATGTTAGTAGAAAAGGAAAGAATAGGGGATGGCCATCTTTATTTTTGTTTAATATTGCACAATGCATAGAACTTTGAAAGCTGAGGGAGACGGCATTGATATATGTTGCTCTCCTGAAATCTCTCCACCTAAAAATAAAAATCAACATAATAATAAATAATAAATAATCGCATAAACAAGGATGCTGCGGCTATCTCCAGAGAGAATCAAGGGAAAGTGGATGGAGGGAATGATTCTCTTCTCTGATTGGTTCTGTCATGTCTAGCGCACTTCCGCAAATATGCATGTGTGTATATATACATATATGTCATACATATTAGATGTAGAGATCCATTATTTTTCCAGTCAATTTCATGCAAAAATAATAGACTTTTTACTACACCTAATATAATACTAGTGCGGTACAAGTGTGCGTAGCACCGTGTTCCATTTCCTACCACTCCTACTATCTTCTACTCACTTTAACAATGTTTACTTTAACAAATTTACTAAACATGGCGACTTCCGGGTGAATCCATTCCATTCTTTCTTGATTCTCTCTGGCTATCTCGTTTTCTGTTTCTTTCTATTCGCTCACGCATTCTTAGCTGGTTCTCCTACTCTGTATATACAACCTCTTTGTGCCGTGCATATCTCCGCAAGTTATTATTAAACTACTAAAGTTATAATCATGATGGAAGGGATAACATGGGTATGCAGTTGGACAGTGTCTCTTTCTAAAGTGTCTCTCTGCGCTTTCCGTCTATAAATTCTTGGATTGACTTATGACATCTTAAGACTGTAATTAAGACAGTCTTAAATGCAAGAACTATGAATATTAGCCTGTTTCGTGTCATGAAATTGAGTCTTTTCTTGTTTGACATCAGTCGATTCTTACATTTAAGAATCTTAAGTACAATTTTAAGATCGTAAATTAATCTGAGGATTGATATATTAGCATCTTAAGACATTATTTAAGATGATTTTAAAATAAGGACGGAATACCGTCCCGCATTTTACAATTGGTAGCTCTTGCATCCTATTGACGATGCGAAGCAAAAGTAGGCATGGTTTGGCCAAACTGCACACTCTATAAGTTTGTTCGCATCGCATATTCCACCATGTTTCAACATGTTTCTACCATAGCTCCTACTCATTCTAATGAACGCGTTGAGTAGGAACTATGATTGAAAGAAGTAGGAACATGTTGGAGCATGCAAACTTTATGTAATACTTCCACCATGGTCATAACTCGAACCCTTGCCTGTAGGTCATCCTCGCTCCCCGCGATCCGCACGCCAAGCGATTGATGCGTATACTTGATATTAGTAGACTGGGACACGCATATTCAGCTATTTTTAAAAATTAATATCCTGTTAACTATTGCAAAAATGGTAAAATGGTATAAGACTTTCGCTTCAGTCCGCGATCTGCGATCCCGTAGGTTAAGGACATTCTGTATATCTGAAATATATGCATAGTATGTTACAAGTACACATATATATATCTCGATTTTTCAAATTATTAGTAGACCAATCGTCAGAGATTAAAGTGGTAGCAAGAAAGAAAGAAATTATAAACAGGTATTTTCTTGTTTTAATTGACAGTTTGGAGATATACATAAAAAGACTATAAAAAGACTAAATTATATAGAAAGTGCTGCAATTTTAAAGGAGGCATTACAAAATAATTAAGCAATAAAATTTTTTGGTTTTTCGATTAAAATTCAAAAAGAATTTTAATCGAAAAATAAAAAGAAACTAAAAACGAGAAGAGATAATGAAAAATGACAACAGAGCTTCTTTGTTGCTACTGAAATTCCTTACAAAATAAATATGTATCGAACTTTATACTAAAAATCAGCGATACAGTAGTTTGAGAGAGAGAGAGAGAGAGAGAGAGAGATGAGTGATTTTATGAAAAAACGGCAAAAATGGGTACTTTTTTAGTTATTGTTTTCTGCATCGTTTTGAGTGCATCGTTCGAGTTAAATCGGAGAGTTAAAAGTGATATATGATAAAGTAGACCTGAAAAAATGAGTCTAAATTCAACTCCATATGATTACAATATAACTTAAAAATATGTATATAAAGCTCTGAGAATAAATCATCTAAAACAATGCTGAGATTTACTTGCACATTTTGTTTTTCTTGTACATTTGATTTTCAGCTTGGTTCCTTATTTCAACCTGCGCAGCCTAAATGCCGATCGACATTGATCTAAAACTCTAAGAAGCCAATTAAGAGCCTACGCGGTTGGTGCGCAAAAGTTAATATTTACTCATCGAAAATAATCCGCATATGTTTCAATCGACGTTTTCCTTTTCAATGTTAAAACATTAATTAGTTTTTTTAATATTTAATTTGGAGAGATTATTAATGTTGTTTCAGATGGACTGCGTTAAAAGTTCGACAGTAACGGCGCGCAACCATATTTTTAAAATAAATTCGTTTACATAAGAATACGTATATATGTACATATTAGTTCAACATCTGACTTTGACCGTCAAATTGCGCTTTTCGTATTTAGATAACATATTCATATAAAATGGTCTCAATTCTAATCTTATCATTGTTTCGTATACATAGTGAACTAATAATTAATAAGTTTGGCAATAATACAATACAAATAAATTATTTTACATCAACATGCAATATAGAGATTATGGTTATAAATAACAAGGGCTACAATATAGTAATTGTATTGCATAAGAATGATTATAATCACTTTTTTTATTCTTGCTAATAATTTGTTTAAAAAGTGACGTCAGAAATTTTTTCTTTTCATTGAAAAGTTGGAGTTTCTGTGAAGAGATACAAAAAATTTGGTAAGAGAAATTACTGTAAGTTCTGATTATGTATGCAACATAAATCAATCTTACTATTACATTGCATCGTTGATACAAAACAATTTATTTTTATTGTATTACTGTTAAATTTGTTAATTAATAGTTCATTATATATGAACAAAAAAACCAAATAGTAATATTTCAAATAGTAATGTTCAAAAAAGAACAAATTTCGTCAAAAAAATAGAGTTTAATATTTCTGGAAATTAATCACATGAAATTGACTTTTAATTCATTTTTTCAAATCAAATGTCTACTTTAAATAATAATGTTTATTTTATGTCACTTTTAATTCTCCTATGCACTCAAAACAATGTAGAAAACAATAACTGAAAAAATGCCCATTTTTATCATTTCTTCAAGAAATTTCACTTATCTTCAAGCCAGTACCTCCGATTTTATTCAAAGTATAAAGCTCGGTACTTATTTTATAAGAAATTTGAGCAGGAGAACAAAAAAGCTCTCTTATCATTTTTTGTTATCTCTTCTCATTTAATCGAAAAACAAAAAAGTAATTTTGTTGATTAATTACTTCCAAATGTCTTCGTGAATGTTGTAGCACTTTCTGATTTAGTCTTTTTATATATTAAACTATTCATTAAACAAGAAAATACCTGTTTTTGTAATTTCTTCCTTTTGGCGACCTCTGGCGACTGACTTAAATGTAAATATATAGTGTCTCCCTAGACAAAATATTAAAATGGTTACATTTCCGATTTTTTAAATCATATTAATATTTATAAATATTAGGCCTAACTGTCAATTAAACAAATGGCATTGTTTCATTTTCAGATTAACAATATGGTCTCGTGTCATAATTTCAATAACTATTTATTGATTGCTATTAGTTTAAATGCAATTTTGATCGCGGCTGTACCTTTTGAGCTTATATTAGTTAATGTGGTAAGTGTACTTATTGTTAGATAACATTAATCATCACATTCACAGAAATTCTCTCTCTCTCTCTCTCTCTCTCTCTCTCTCTCTCTCTCTCTCTCACTCACTCACTCACTCACTCACTCATTCACTCACTCATTATTTCAAGACGCCATTTTTTTGGGCAAAAAATTTCCACATCTGGCAATCTTGCACAGTCTGATGAATACTGACCTTTATTATTCCAGAATTGCTATATTTGAATGATTTACACTTTATAGGTATTTAGACATGGCGATCGAACACCCGATAATAATGGTCGCGAAATGTTTCCAAACGATCCATATATAAATTATTCTTTCTATCCGACAGGCCTCGGACAATTGACCATAGTAAGTACACATATAATATCATCCGTGATGTAAGAATATAAGTGTTTCGCTCCTAAAATGCGCAGCGTTGACCAATGATAGAATTGCCACAAATGCAAAAGGCAATATGGCTGTATGATCTGTGACAGACAAAGAGATAGAAAATAAACCCCATCTAAGTAATATAATCGACAAAAATGAGAGAGAGGGACCATGGAAGATGGCCAATGTCCCTATCATTCTCTCTCTCATTATTTCATTGAGTGGAAAGAAATGAAGATTGGCTGTCATCCACGATATCTTTCTCTCTTTTTGTCGACTATACTACTTATATAGATAGGATCGCGCAGTGCATTCTCTATGTCTTTGATGACAGATTAAATTTAGGTTATACGTTGCCATGATACTATCGTGTTGCGCAGTCACGCTACATTTCAAAGTAAATTTTGATTGGATACTCCAAACTCCACCACTACTATGCGCAACGAAACCTTGTATTCTTCCCAAATAGCACATAAAGCTGGAAACATAATAAAAAGCACAGGCAAAGATTTCAACTTATCAGAAACCATAAGAAAACAATAACAGAATGGAAGTTTTCTGATAGATTGAAATCTTTTATTCCCTGTTTCAATTGCCTGTTCCTGTGCTTTTCATTGTGTTTCCAGCTTAATACTTACAAAGCGTTAACAAAGCGCTACTGTGCTACTTGGGTTATATCATGGTATTATCCAGAATAAATTGTTTATTTTTTATGAAAAAAGTAAGAACTATAAATATAACGCTTTTAAAACGTATTACATCTTTTTATAAACATTCATAATTCTTTGAATAAAAAATCGTGTGCGATTAAAATTGATTTTTCTTTTTTAACAAATATTGTACGTTACTCCGTTCTTTTATTAGGTGTAGTAACAAAAAATCCATTATATTTTTACATTGAATGAAAAAATAATGGATTTCTTTTTACTACACCTAATATGAGCAGTCAAAATCAAAAGAATCATTTTTATTTTAATATTGAATAACACGGTGAAAAAATATTGTACAACATTAAAAAAGCAAATTGAAGGAAAAGGAAACGCTTTTGAAAGCTATAAACAGTATTTGTGCCCGACTTCTCATTTATGGCATAAAACTTTGCAAAGTTCACAAAAAGTTTTGAGATTTAATGGATCATTTGTAATCGTGCTCTGTAAAAATCAGTCAAATTGTTATTTAAAGTAAGGTCTGAAAAGTAAAGATTTTAAGCAACAAAATTTTCAACATCTCATTCTGATCATTTTTTGTAGAAGTTATATTTATTTAAAGTTTATATATTTTATATCCATTTTTCGAAAGCATGAGAGACGAGGCTTTAATTTCGCAGATAATTTACTAATAGTACTTAAAGAATAATATACTAAATTGGTAAATATCAAAATGATTAATTAAATATATATAAAATATATATGTTTACACGTATCGCTGAAATTAAAATAATTTAATAAAAAATTAGTATCCGTATTATATAAATATATAGTTAGTATCCATATTAAATGTACAATATAAACTATTCCAAGGACTCACAGGAAGGCCCCAAACTCGGAAATTTAAAAAATTATGAATATATCCTTAGTACATAGAAAATATTTTAATATGCAATAAACATTTTTTTTACTGTTTGAATTCATCTTAAAGAGATAAGATTTATTGATTAGGAAACTATTGTTCATTGTTTAAAAAATTATTAAAAAATATAAACAAAAAATGAAAGCAGGAGTAATAATGTACTCTCAATGTTGATATTTCTCTGCATTGAGAGAAAAAAATAGTTGTGATAATTATAAAGTACAAAATTTAAATAGTAATAAATAATAAATTTTAAAAAGTAAGAACTAGTACCGAAGTAGTACCAAAAGCTATAAAAATATAGTATAATACTATAAAAATATATTTAATACTATAAAAATATAGTATTCAATACTACTTTAGTTTTAATTACTTTGTAAAGCTAGTTGCAAGTATTTAAATTATTAGAGTTGTTAATTTAACAGTTGTCAAAATTATATTTTTCTCTGAGTTCTCTTTGGCTTCTAATACTGTGTAATACTTTATACTTTATACTTTTATAATACATTAATACGTGCTTCACTTAACTATATTTACAAGTCTGCTGCTTTCGATATATAAAATACATAGAAAAATTGGAACGCAGCTTATTTTAAGTGGAAAGCCATTATTGTTACCTTATTATTGCTGCTCTGTTATACAATACGTTCATTCATATTTTGATAATTTTTGAATTGTAATTGTAATTCGAGTAACTAAATAATTAATAAGGTTTTTACTCAATAAATTTTTCTTTGAAATTTTGTTCCATTTTCCTTTTTTATTGATAAATAGTGAAATAAAAAAAAGGCTTCATCTTCAAGGATTTTACCCATTTAAGTATATTCAGACAGCAAAAAATTGCTTATTATATGTATAATGATATTAGAATATCATTTATATTTTTTCAGAATTTCATAATATTTTAAATTTCTGAATTGGGAGTCTTCGTTTATAAGTATTCATTATAATGAATTTCTGAGAAATACTTTAAGATGAACTGATTCTTCGAGAATTATTCAAATATTTACTTTTTTTTAATTTTATTTGTATTTTTTAAAATTAATTCCCTATGAACTTTTATTCACCTCTGTGCTGTCTGAGTGGCACCGACTAGTTAGTACGGGAATAATGCATATTACATGAAGATAATGCATATTACATCGTTACAAAAGTTACTGTTTCTTCTTTAAAAAAATTTTATTAAATTATTTTTATTTCAATAAATATTCATATCAATTTTTTTTCAATTTTTTTAAGATTAATTGAATATTTATTTAACATTAATTGATCGAATTTATGCAATCTTTTATAGGAGGGCAAGAAACACGAATATAGATTGGGAAAATTTTTGCGATCTAGATATAATGACTTTCTTGGCAGTTTGTATGTGCCAAAACTTGTTGTAGCTCGTAGTTCGGATTTTGAGAGAACAAAAATGTCTCTACAACTTGTTCTTGCTAGTTTGTTCCCACCGAGAAATTTACAACGATGGTCTCCTCTTTTAAATTGGCAACCAATCCCGACATTGTACACTCCACGTATCGATGACAATATTATTCTTTCAGACGAGTGTCCACAGTAAGTAAAGCATGTAAAGGAAAGATGAGCAATCAGTGAAAATTTAAATAGCATTAATATCTTTTTTTAGCAATTCGATTATATAATTAATTATAGTTACATGATTATAAGAATATAATTACAGAATAGTTTTTAAAAAGACATACATATTACTATTAATTTTTTAAATATTTAAAAAAACTAATATATAAAAAGTAACTCGATTTACATTTTCAGATACCTCGAGGAATACAATCGAATATTGAACTCGCCTGAAGGGCAAGCAAAGATTGGTGAGTTCAAGGACTTGATGGGCAATTTGACGAGATTAACTGGCAAGAACATACAGTCATTAGAGGAGTTTTACTATCTTTATCACACTTTCGTAGCCGAATCTTCTTTAGGATTGCCTCTTCCTGAATGGGCATATGACTATTTTCCTTATGGCCCATTGTTTGACGGAATTGTAGCTGCATATAATATTAGTAACTTTACTCCTTTAATAAGGAGATTATATGCTGGTAAGTTATACTTATCTTGAAGAAAAAATTTTATTTAATAATACATAAAAGTAACAACTATTAAAAATGTATAATTATATAGGATGTATCAATGTGTGGAAACCTTGTAATGATTTTTAAAATCGAAAATATTTGCAAACGGTGAAAGACGTACTCTGCTATTTAAAAAAAAAAGCTTTTGACACATAAATGCTGATTGTCCTCCATTTTTAAGTACGCGAGGGGAGAGGAAATGAAAATTTCAAATAGCCATGGCAGCTATGGGGTTGAATAGAGGTCCATTTAAAAATGAACAAAATTTTGGTAATTTTAAATTGTTACAATATCCTCATTCAAAATGGCGATCAAATGTGATAATTTCATACACTTAGCACTGTCCAGAATCAATTGCATGGAAGTAGCATGAATCTGATCTTGTGTGTGCACGTATTTGTATGCTTGAATGTAAAGGTATTTGAATAAAAAAAATCTTTTATTATTTATTTAATGGTCGTTTTATTATTGTATTAATCATATAGATGATATCTTTGTAATTAAAATACATGAATACACAATCTCGTGTTGCGCAAAAAAATCTTTTATCGTTTATTTAATGATTTTTTATTGCATTAACCATATATATAGGTGATATTGAGCATATATCTTTTCTATTTAAAATCTTAAATGTTAAACATACATGTTAGATTAAATTCTCAAATTCTGGCCCCCATTAATTTCGTGACAGTATGCAATCTTTGATAGAATGCATAAATAATTTAAGATTTTAAACAAATAGAAAAGATGCTCGATATCACCTATAGTTAATACAATTATAAAACGATCATTAAATAAACAATAAAAGATTTTTTTTATTGCGCAATACGAGATTGTGTATTCATGTATTGTATTTTAATGACAAAGATATCATCTATATGATTAATACAATAATGAAACGACCATTAAATAAACAATAAAAGATTTTTTTATAAAACGCAACACGAGATTGTGTTGATTCATGTACTGTATTTTAATTACAAAGATATAGACACGAATAATAATCGCAAGACGTTTCGTATTCATAGAATCTTTATCAGCACAAAAAAACAAGAGAAAGATGTATCTTGACGATACAAAAAATTTTTTTCTGACCACTTAATATACAATAGAAATGATCTAATCGTTTTATATTGCGTTTTACATTTTTTTTGTGTGTAACTGAAGAAGACTCACTCTGTGAGTATGAAATGTCTTCCGATTATTGTTCGTATTCACATTTTTCTAATTAAAATACATGAATATATACAATCTCATATTATTTTATAAAAAAATTTTGTATTGCTCATTTAATTATTGGTCGTAATTATTGGTTTAATTTTATTATTATATTAACGCACGCACGAACACACAAATATATACACACACACACACACTACACAGAAAAAATTTCTAATTCTGAGCAATATTCTCTTGAATAATATTAAGTAAACATTTCTTTATTGCAAATAAATTTATTCAAAAAAAGGAAGTATTATATTAAATCAAATAATATATATGTTTACGTTAGTTAATATTATTTACAATAAGGAAATGTTTACTTAATTTAAGAATCTATACATATATTACTTAGATTCAGGAAATTTTTTCTTAATACATGAGAGAAATATCCATATCACTTCCATGTAATTAATCCTGGATAACTCCAAGTTCGTGAAATTATCACCTTCGATCAGTCACTATTATAGGAATATTGTAACAATTTAAAAATTATCAGGAATCTCTCTTCTTTTAAATGAAGCCCTTGAGTAGGAAGATTCGACCCCATGGCCAAAAATGAAATTTTTATTCTCCCTTTTCTCTCGCATAATAATTAGTACCCATGACAAAAAGTAACTTTTTTAAAATATCGAAACACATCTTTCACATTTTCTCGATTTTACAAAAATTATTATAAAGTATCCACACTTTTTTGATAAAAATCCTGTATGCAGGATTTTTTGGAAATGTTATTTTATAAAAATAAAAGTGTTATCGTTACTGCTACTTTTCATAAAAAATAATTCGATAATTTAATTCTAATACTAATGAACAGAATTGCTTAATTAAACAAGAAATTTCACAAAAATATTATTAAGCATCAACATCGACTTTTGATCGAATATAGCCTTTTTCATTTATTGTATTATTCAATAAATCTTCAGTAATTTTTTATTTTAAGATTGTTAATATATACTGATCTTTAAAAATTTTTAATATAATTTTCACAAACGCGTGCGCAAATTTTATTAAAAATTAAGTAATGTTATAGCGTTGCTATAGGGTAAAAATAATAGGTCTAAGATCGCCTGATCATGTAACGTATGAATGCCACTGCATATTTGCTACCAAGTTTGCGGCGCGGCACTACAACCAGCTTTATTCGGAGTTTTTATATTTTATCGACAAACTTTTGATTAAAATTATTTAGGAACTGAAACCGCAATAAAAAATTCAACATTGTACAATGTCAGCGCGATCTTCTATTGCGACCTCTCCGAATAAAATTGAATGTAGTCAATACTCGAGATCTCGAGACCGAGTCTGTAAAATGTATTATTTTATCACATAATCGATTTTCAGATTTTTTTCAGTCACACATATAAACGCATGTAAATTGTTCAAATTACTGTAATAATATTCTCACTCTTGCCCTGATGAAAATAAAAATCGGAGTAAATCGAATATAATTGGAGAGTAACAGAAGCATTGAAATATCAAAATGTAAAAAAAGCGTAAATGCTTCTTTTATATTTCATTGTTCCAATTTTCTCCTTCTAGAAGTTTCGTTTATGCTTCTGTTACTCTCTCATTATTCGACTTACGATTCTGATTTTTATTTTTATCAGGGTGACCGCAATCGTAAGAACTTTGATTGTTAGGAAGAAATACTGAGACTCTGAATCTTAGAGATATACAAAACTTCATTCTTTAGCTTATAATAACAGAATTTAAACACTCGGAATATCACGATTGTTTGCTGTATCAGCTCATGCTTGAATCATCGAGCAGAGTATTGGAGCATTCATGAGGATAATGGATTCGGCTGCATCATATCTTACGGCGCAGGTATCATGCAATAATTGTTAAGCTTAAGTTAAGACCATCATACGTTCAAAAATTTTAGTTATAAATCGTAAGGCCTTAAATAAATCGGCCAATCACAATCGAACATTTTAAAACATGAGTGTCAGCATCGCAATTTTGATTATAATTGGTCGATTTGCTTGAGACTTTACGATTACGATCAAAATTCTTGCAATAGCCTTTACATGAATGCGCAAAGCTGCTTATGCTTAATATATTCTACGTTAAACTGGGCAAAATATTTAAAATATTGTCATATAAAACTTTTTTTTTAATTTGCTGACATTCTACAGATAAAAATATGAGACAAGTATTTCGCGAACAAAAATTTGAAATTTTTTTGTGAAGTTATTCATGCTTGTAAGTTGCAAAATTTTATAAGAAATGTCGCTCATGCGAACATTCAAATTATTATATTGCCAAAACTATTAGTCATACAAAAAAATACAAGAGACCAATTTTAAAGATTTTAAATTGTTCTATGAATGGATTATTTTTAATTTATTTTTATGTAAATAAATCATTTTCCATTTTTTTTTACAATTTTTATTACATTTTTCATCATCAACTCACCAATTTAAAAATTTTGTAAAAATATCATTAATAATAATTTGTCTAGTATTACCTGTTACTAATGTTATTGTCGACAATAACTCTAAACAATTAAGGAGAAAGGTCATTAAACGGTCGCGGCTAGATCATAGTACCTACTTTTATATAATAATAAACGATTTATTAAAATCGTATATGTGAATTCACAACAAGTAAGAATTTAAAACCTAATGACGGTCGAAGCTGGAGCTTAAATAATTTCTCTGTGAATTTTTATACTAAATATGTAGTCATTTGAATTGCACGCCAAATTAGTTTTCCAGACTGTAAATGCATTTAAACTAATATAATAATATCACAAATTAAATGATAAGCAATTTAATAATTTGATGCTTATTCAGGCATTCTATTAGAAAGATGTGGAAAAACTATATAATAATATAATAATAAATAAATTTATTGTGTTACAAGGATGAGAGAATTTGACTCCCGGGAAATATATATATATTTTTGACTTCCTCGGCCGGGAGTCAAATTCGGATCTCTCATCCTAAGCCTTTAGATTACCGAGATCTTAATAATATTCTTCGCAATAATCGATATAAAAAAATAATAACGCACTTTTCAGGCAGCGGTACATAAACAATAATAAACGATTAACTATACATATATGTAAATACACAAGTAAGACTTTAAAGCCTATAAAGGTCAAAGTTGGATTTTAGATGCTTAAATAATTTGAATTATGTACTATGTGAATTTATGTACTAAATATTAGGTGTGGGAAAAAGTTCGTGGCGTTTTTTTAATGCCATCTAATGGAAAAACGATATTTGAACTGCGTGACGAATTAGTTTTTCGGACTTATAAACGCAATTATATGTATAGGGTGCGTTCCGATATTCACTACCAGTGCTGAAACTATATAGTATACGTTAGGTGTGCTATAGATTTTCAGTACTGGCAATGAATATCAGAACGCACCTATAATAATATTTCACCCAGTGACAATAGAATCGATATCAAATCAATGTCGATTCGACATCGAAATCATCGAATTAACGTCGAATCAACGTCGATTCGACATCGATTGTCATTTCTCACTAGATAATTGCAATTATAATATATATGGTAATATTTAATTGCATTTATATAAATCCGAAAAACCACGCATATCCCCTTATAGAATCTAGCTCCTTAATTGCAT
>NW_017259564.1:206845-209451 GCF_001594045.1 Atta colombica
AAATTTATTATTTGTATTTTAGTCTATTACAAATGTGATAGATTTTTTTACACGATTAAATGGAAAACTGCAGTTTTAATTAGAATTTTGTTAGTATAATTACATTGCTCTTGCATTGTTTCAGGTCCAATGATCCGTGCCATGACAGACAATATGATAGCTGCACAAAATCCAAATGCTGCGCCGAATACGAAGATTTACTTATACAGTGGTCACGAGACCAATATTGCAAGTATGTTGCACTCGTTTGGTGTGTATAAGCCGCATGTACCTGAGTATTCTAGCGCAGTTATTTTGGAATTGCAACAGATCCAGCAAGAGTATTATGTGAAGGTAAATATTTTTATTATACACAAGCAATATATGTGTTACTCTAATAATGAAAGAAGAAATAATACATATACATATAATTAAAGAAGAAATAATACATATACATATAATTATATATATTATATATCATGTAATGAATTGTTTTAGCTCGTATATTATCAGGGCATTCCACCAACTATCAAAGATCTTACAATCCCAGGTTGTGACACATTATGTCCCTTCGATAAATATCTGGATTTAATTGATGACTTAATCCCATCTGACGAGGAAATGATTTGCGACAAGAGACAGACTCCGAAATTCGCTGGCATAGAATATCCTGCCGGTTTGCAGAATATTTTGGAGAATTTAATTAAGAGATCAACAATCGAGAAGAGCGTTTAGTGATAATGTACATGCCATAATAATTAATATGTCTATAAAATCATATGCATTTTGCCATAAAAATATTACGATAGAGATTTAGTTATTTTGAAGCTTAAAGTCTCTCCTTCGTTTTTTGAAATTTATTCTGCGACTCTTTTTCGCTGAGTTGTCCTATTTTCAAGTAAACTATATATTTTTGACACTTTCTCTGAAAAATATTCATATGCAATAAGTATTAACTAATTGAATTATTTCAAGATGTGCATTGAACGATCAGACACATTCATATTCGAAGATGCAATGAAATCGAGTTTATATAAATTGCAAGCAATAAAATTAGAAAAATGTAATAAACCAAAATATTTGATTAATTAGTTAAAATTGTATAGTTTAAAAATTGGAACTTCTTTTATTTCTTTGCACTTATATTATGTGCTTATATTTTGCACTTATATATACTTTTTAATTTGTTTTACTTTGTTTATTTCGTTTGAAAGTCATTTATAAAAAGTGTCCCAAAAAATTTGAGACAATACTCAATGTGCAAGTAGATCGGATTAAATTGAGTCTAAAAGTCATGTACAATGTGCAATTTTTAATTATCTCAAATATTTTGAGACACCCTGTATATTACGCCATGTATTACACTTCTTATACATTTATCTATTACAAAAAAAATCTCCTTTTTAATCAATTACTCTATTAAATTCATAAAAAATAATCCTAAGATAATTTTTACGAAGGCAGACAAAGGGAATATAACAGTAGCATTAGAATAGAGAAAATTACACAAATGTTAAGAGATCCAAATACAAAATTAGTAAAAAATCCTCTTAATAAATTATCAAGAAATATTCAGAAATTATTAAAAAAATGGAAAAAGAAAAATTACATCTCAGAATCAATTTACAAAAAATTGGCGATTAGTGATGGAATTTTACCAAGAACATATGCATTACTGAAGATATATAAAGAAGGGATATCGTTTAGAATTATAATCTCATCATTGGACCTTTATATTCTTTGACTTCATTCTTACATGATGTGAAAAATGCTGATCTTTCAGTAAAATAGACAATCATTTCTAACTTGTGGAAAAATTAAGAGGCACTCAAGTTGAAGTGACTTTCTCTCTAGTATCATTGGATGTGGTTTCATTATTCACATATGTTTCGATTGAATTGGCGGTCAAAAGTATAGAGAAAAGATGGGAAAATTGAGAAGGCGATTAGCATACAAAAAATGAATTCATCATTTGGAGCTGTATCTTTTGTTTTGGATTCTACATTCTTTTGTTTTAATAATGAATATTATTAACAAAATTTTGATACTCCCATTTTATGTTATCTTTTTCTCCAATTATTGCGGATCTTATTTTGCAGGATTTGGAAACAAAGGTGCTGGATATTTTGAGAATCATATTATCATTTTATATTAGATATGTAGACGATATTATGACAGCTCCAATTGAATTAATAGAACACATTTTAATTGTTTTCAACTCATTTCACACTAAGTTTCAGTTTATATTGGAAAATGAGAGAGGGGGAGGGACATGATTAATTTTTTGGATGTGACTATTATTAAGAATAAAGATTACTTAGAATTTGACTGGTATCACAAACCTATTTTTTCAGGACGTTACCTAAATTTTTTATCTGTACATCTTACATCACAGAAAAAAGGAGTAATATTTGAAATGATTGATAGAGTTATTTTATTATCTAAATCAAAATTTTATCAAAAAAACATTAGATTAGTAATTAACACTCTTGTAAGGAATGATTATCCAATGGAGTTCATTTTTTACACCATTTCTACGAGATTAAAATTTTTATCTTCTAGACGTGTTGAACAACAAGATTCCATGTCCAATAATGACAATTCAGAAAATATATATATATAGAAAA
>NW_017259564.1:209551-216758 GCF_001594045.1 Atta colombica
AATTTGTAAAAAAGAAAATCTGAAACCAGCATTTTATAATAATAACAAACTCAGTTCATTCCCAGAAAGATATCCTCCCAAAGAATAAGAAAATGTAATATACAAATTAACATGCAAAGATTGTGTGATATTGACACGTCTTACGTAGGATAAACTGATAGAAAAATGAACTCTAGAATTATTGAACACCGTAATCACATCAATTGGAATACCAATTTACAATTGGTTATTACGAATCACAGAGTTCAATTGAATCATGATTTTGATTGGAAGAATGTTCAAATTCTGGATCATGAAAAAAAAATCTTTAAATAAACGTCTGAAAAAAACGCACATTCTCATGCAAAAAATGGATTGAATTTATGATCTGACACTAAAGGATTACATCACGCATATACAATGATGCTAAATGAATTGACCAATTAAATCACTTCATAAAGAATTGAATGTATTTTTCACGTCTTGTACATAATTTATGACTTCTCAACAACGAGAATAGATTGAAATGAATTGAAATGTATTCAGAAATATTGATTCACGAATGTTAAAATGAATGCTTTTCAATCCTGAATGCACTTTTATTCATTTATAGGAATTGCATATCTCTATGTCTTTCAATCTAAAAATGATATTAGCTTTTTCTGTGCATTGTGTGAATATTGTTCAATTCAAAATTTTGAATAGGGAATGCAATTTTTCAATCTAATTGCATCCAATTGAATCTAATTGAATTTAATTGAATCCAATTAAATCCAAAGAAAGTATTCGCTATTTAAAATACGCATAAATTCGGATAGAAAAAATTTCATTCCATTTTAATTCATTCTCGTTTGCTGGATTTATATTTGGAATATTGTAATGTTAATTATGATTTAATTGTTTTGTTTTTGCAAGGTGTCGTTTTTCAATTAAAAACTGTTCATTAAACACTTTTGATTATTCGGAGAGAAAGGTTAATAATGAATATAAAACTGAGATAACTGGTTCAATAATTTATTAGTTAATATAAACCTCCAAAGCTTCATGAAATTGTTGAACTTCCCGTTTAAGGTGAATTGCTTGGATTTGGTTTTTCTTATTGGCTCAATTTTATATATATATATCAAATCAGGATTTTTTAGTTGGGAACCTGTTAGTGACTCACATATGACGGAAGGTTCAATGATTTTAGATTTAAGATATGTATTGCTGAAGAGGACTCCAAAGAGAGCCGAAACGTTCAAAATAAAGAAGATTCACACAATCAATTAATGATATAGATTTTAATCGTTGGCACCTTCACTAGCCTCTTATTGACCTTGTATAGATTGTTTATTTTTAATTTTAAGATTTAGAGTATAATCTATAAAATTTGATTTATAAATTTATGTATAGTATAATATACAAATTCAATAATAACCAAATCTATCAAGATTACATAATATAAATTGCATTGCTGCATACTAATGTTTGCACAACTCCGAGTAATTACGCTAAGAAACGTTTTGTTATCTGGGAACTAGTTAGGAAATGACAGCGTCACAATGATGCTATTTTCAACTCGTTTACGGCATTTTATGGCATGTGGAAGAGAGATACCGCGACAAGCGGTGCTGACGGTCGAGCCATCGTCATGACACACACAAAGGCATGAGCCATGTCCGTGTGCGAGTGTGCTTCGGCTGTCTAAGCGCGATTATGTATGTATTAGTCTAAAATCTAACTTGAACTCTAATTGGCGCTTCTCGTATTTAATTGATATATTTTTATAATGGTCTCGTTCTTAATATTAATCTTAAAAAGAAGAAAGTTTATACATTAAAGTTTAAGTTAAAAATTAATTCTTTATATAATTCACTAAATTAAGTTAAAAGTTGTTAAATTTTTAATTTTTATTTAACTTTTAATTTATTAACTAGTTAAAGATTATGCGTTTCGCGGATGGAATGCCAAGAATAGATCTGGACATGGAGGAAACCCGCGAAACGCATAATCTTTATATAGGAAGCATACCGTGGAAGCCTCAAGAATATTATTAACTAGTTACTACCTAATCCTTTTAGATATTATTAATAGATGCTATATTGTAAGATATTATATGTCTGTATAGTATATACGATATACAGCATAAATTAAACTATCTTAGATCTTATGTTCAAAATCGAAATGTCTTAAGTATTATAGAATCCGACCGAAAGGTCGGTTTCAGTTTCTGTTTCAGTCAGTTTCGGTAAAATATCAAAGTTTCAGTTTGATTTCGGTTTTGGCTGAAATTAAGAGAAAATTTGGGTGGATAACTCGAAATTGTACAAGATGTAATCAATCGGTGAGTTCAAAAAATAACTGTTCCATTTTAATTGTTTTTATACTATTATTAACTCATTGATTAACAATTTTAGTACAATAAGTTTGATATGATCCTAATAATAACTGTAATTTGATTTCTTTAAAAGTTGATGCAATATTATTATATTATTATAGTTAGATATTTTAATAAAATCTTCTTTCTTGAAGACATAAATTTGACGACATGATTTTTGAAAATCATACGATCTCTATAATCAAAAAATGTTAATTCGACTTTGGTCAAAAAAAATGTGACTCCGTTAGCCTTCTCTTTCTTTTTTTTTTTTTCAGTAAGACTTATATAAGTTTCGGTTTCGTTTTCGGCCGAAATTGAGTGACAACTGAATATTCGTTTTCGGTTTTGGCTGGAAGTCAAAATGTAATTTCGGTTGGATTCTAATCTTAAGACAATTTATAATTAACGAATTTTGAATAATTCCTTTTATTTTTTTTATTGCAAGAAAAGTATAGTTTTTTAAAATGTATTTTGTGACGTCGAACTTGCTTGAAGCCAAAAAGTTTCATAAGGCCGAATTTTTAAGGATAATTATTTACATTAGAGCATTCCTTTTCCAATGACTTTAACCTTGATTTATGTTGTCTAAGTGATGATTCTGAGTAATCTCCAATAAATTTTAGCCGTCGCTTATTATTTGTTAAAAAGTAATTAAGTCAAAGTTGGTAATTATTTCCCTGCTTTACATGAAAAGAAGGCGACCATTAAGGGACGACTTTCCATGCGAGCGAGATCTATCTTATCTCCCCTTGCCTAGGGGCATACGACTTTGATCGCAAAGCGAGGTTCACCCTATCTTCCTCTTGCCTAGAGGCGATTTTTCACACGAAGAAAGATCCACCTTATCTCTCTTCCCTGCCTAGAGATCAGAACTATTTTACATTTCCATTTAAATGTTAATAACTTTTTAACGATTAACACAGCACCGAATATCGTCAAAAATATTTTAGTTCTTTTCAGTATATTCTTTTACAGAATATTTCATTTGAAATATTTCTGTAAATATCTAGAAATATTGCATGTAGAATACTTCCTTTGAAATATTCTAGAGACTTTCTATTGGAAATATTACATTTGCAATGTTCTTTTAATGTTCTGGAAACATTTCGCTTCAAATCTTTCTGAACATTTCAGAACATTATGAAATAGCTTGACAATATTCTATTTGAAATATTTAAAAATATTGTAAATGAAATATTTTAGAAACATTCCATTTTAAATATTACATTGGCAATATATTTCCTTAATATTCTTGAGAGGTTTTGCTTCCAATTTTTTTTGAATGTTTCATATGAAATATTCTGGCAACCTCTCAGTTCCAAAGTAGTACATTGAATTTTATTATTATTATTATAGATTATGATGATATTATATTTCAAATATTTTAGAATGGCGCGAGTGAAATATTTTAGATACTTTGTATGTATAATGTGTACTAATCGCACTAGATCGCAGACTGATAGTGTTGATCGCAATGTCGTAAATTATCTTGAATTGGTATCCTTGGACTGAGTCGCATATCGCGGGAACTACAATATACATATAAATTATCATGTACACACATTGTTTACATCGATGGCTGCATTGGAGGAGCGCACTATGAACGCTATTTAATTGTACCATTTATCCTTGTTTTATATTATATTTAAAAAGAAATCCATTATTTTTCCATTCAATTTCATGCAAAAATAATGGATTTCTTTTTACTACATCTAATACATATAAAGATGATGATAAAAATAAAATGATACAAATTAGCGCTAATAGTCTTTTCGAATATAATCAAGATATTAGGAAAAAGTTCGTGGCGTTTTTCCCGTTAGATGGCATTAAAAAAATGCCACGAACTTTACGCCTAATATATTATATTTATGAATGGCCTTTCAGATGAATGGAATTTCAGAAAGATTTGAATCGAAACATCTCTAGAATATTAAGAAAATATTTCTTATTATAAACATAATATTTCAAATAGAATGTCTCTCTAGAATATTTCAAATAATATGTTCTGTAAATGTTTGAAGAAATAGTTCAAATGAAATATTCTGTAAAAAACATTTGAAATGACGACATTCTGGTAACATTCCGTACTATATATTATATATTACAAACGTTCTAAAAGTAAAAAAAGACAAAGAATAAATTGAACCTCGATTAAAAGTTAACTTATGAGTTGTGGTATTAAGTACTGACCAATATGTTGGTGCAACATAATGTACATGGACACTATAAATTAATTAATTAACTGATATGAAATATTAATGCATATGGACATTAAGAAATATAATCGGAAGAAATTATAATAATAACTTCTATTATTATTTATCTAGTTATATAATTAACAGATTTCTTTTCATAATTTTCTCTACTTTTTATTACGAATATTTTCTACAAATAGTTAAAAAAAACTAAGTCTGATTAATTTTAATTATTTTTAAATATAATCCGTCTTTTGGTGCTAATATAAATGCTCTAGGATCATTTACATAAGGTATTGGAGTTTTCTCACAAGTCTCGATTTTGTAATTTCGTAGTATCTTTAGAAGTCCAACTTTACTCTGATAAATAGCGAAACGAGAACCTGAAAATTAATAGTAGCTAATATAAATTAGATTAATATTTTTTAATGAAAACATTTTTTATTAAAAATATTTTTTAATGCAAAACCAAATGAGAAATAATATTTAAATTTATTTTGCTTTACCAATACAATTCCTTGGCCCGTCCCCGAAAGGTAGATAAGACATTGGATGTCTGCTTTGCATAGTATCGTCATTAAATCTTTCTGGATCGAAAACATCTGGCTTTGGATAAATACTTGGATCTCGATGAATTGCATAAACAGGAATCCATACTTTTTGACCTTCCGGTATATTGACTTTGGTACCATCAAAAGTATAACTTGTTATAGATTGCCTCATAAGAAATGTCACTACTGGATACTTTCGTAAGGTTTCTACACGCAATAAAAACAATATTTAATTAATGTATAAAAATATACATTACAAAATTACAATTGAAACAGGTTATTAATACGGTATGAGATCACATTAGGTCTATTCTTTTTGGCTGAACTTTTGCACCAGTTTCATCTTTTTTTGTCTTCTTTCTTTCTGAAGAGAAAAAGAAGACAGATGAACTGGTGCAAAAGTTCAGCCAAAAAAAACAGACCTATTATAACATTGTTGAAAAGAAGAACAACATAGAGTACATGTTTCTTTAATTTCTTTGTTAAATGACGTACCTTTGAAAACTTTATCTAAATAACTCATTTTTTTAATATTGTCATATATAAGGTCTCCATCATATTTTACATAAACTTCATTAATTTCTTTACGTAGACTGTTTTGTATGTTCTGATTTAACGCTAACTCGTAGAGTGCATTACTAATAGTCGTCGACGAAGTTTCAAAGCCAGCAATGAAAAATACAAATGCTTGAGATGTTATTAAATTGTCTGTCAAATCTAAAATGTAATTTTTTATAAATAAATCTTATAAATTTAATAGGTTTATTTTTTAATAGGTGTAATTTTTTATAAATAAATCTTATAAATTTAATAGGTTTATTTTTTTACATTAATTAACAATTTATATATATTAAATTTATTATATCTTTAAAGTTATAATTATTTTCAAACAGTATATGAAAATATAACCGCAATAGAAATTTGGTCATAAGTCACAATAATAGTTAGAATAATAATAGAATAATAGAAGTTAACTTCATTTTATTGTTCATAAATTATTTCAGATATGTGCAAAATTATGTAATTTTTTTATATATATAAAAATTGATCTGTGTAAAAAAATATGTATATAAAGATATGTATATAAAGATACATATATTTAATACATACCAAAATCACCAAATTTATCTGGATGTTTTTTTAATTCGCGCAATATATCGATAAAATCATTCCTAATAATATTATTCGTTTCTCTGTAATCCATGTTTTCCGTGATAACGCGTGTAAAAAATCTAGTAACATCTGTATGTGGCAGAACATAACCGAGCATATTGTAAAGCCACGGAGATATTTGTCTGATTCTTATTCGTAATATACGTGTCCAAGTCAAAGCGAATACTTTTCTTCCCATTCTACGAAATTCGCTTTCTTCATTTGACAGTGCATTCATGTCGATGCCGAAGGCACAGTTACCGATAACGTCAGTTGTATATTTGGCCGACAATTCACGGCATTCTATAGGTTCATTCTTGCTCGATATTTTTTCTATATATTGGATCAAGTGGTCAGCACATTCCGACATTAAAGAGAACATTTCTTTTAATTTACCAGATGTAAAAATAGGTGACAAATTTGTCCTCAACGGTCGCCATCTTTTTGACTCCAAAGAAAAAAGATGTTGCGATAACGGTTCAGTCTACAACAAAAGTAAAGGATAAAGAATAAAAATTTGTAATTAAATAAATTTAAAATTCAATTTTCCTATTTCATAAAAATTTGTTTAAGACTTCTGGAGATAACCTTACTGAAAAAATTTATGCCACAAAATTACATAATGAAATCATATAATTAAGATAATTCACGAAATGAATTGTTGTTTCAAATCAATATTTTTTATGATTTTTTTTAAATCACGTTATTTGAAAAATCACATGATATTAAAAATGATTTCATTCATTATGATTTGATAGTTATCATATTTTAAAGAATGTAACGAAAAAAAACGTATCATACATGACTTTCCAAATTACAATAATGTAGGAAATTAGGCAAATGAGAATCGGTGCGATACTTAATGCACAATCATTAATTCTATGTATATATAAATTATATTTTTTACTTGCTGTATACTCGAATGTTTCGACCACTTCTTGGGAGGGGGGGGGGGGGGGCCCCCC
>NW_017259564.1:216858-218765 GCF_001594045.1 Atta colombica
TCCTCAACGAGATCAACGAAGAAAAAGAAATATAAAATTTTCACCTTCCTGTATATCAGACGAGTCCCTACTCAGTTGTGTATTTCCAAAAACTTCACAAGGTTTAAAACCGGTGACGAATAACAGATATAAGTTGTTAAAAATTTTAATCAATTAATTTATCTTAATTTAATGTAGTTGAAAAACTATATTAGTCTTTAAAATATTATCAGCTGAAAATTGTGAAGCCTCATCTGAAGAAGCGTGAAATAACAATTTAATTACAAATTAAATAAGTTTCCATGTCAATTTTATAAAATTCTTTAACGAAATAACATTGTAACTATGATCTATATCATCGTCTACATACGCATGATTGAGACATTCAGTGTCTAATTGTAAATTTATATTATTTTTTTGCAATTTGATACATTTCGGATGTTAAACGTTTATTTAAATATCTTTCGATATCTAAGATTTTTTTTACATTTGTCCAATCAAATTCATGATCGTGACGCAATCTATCTGTGATTACTGATTGGGCAATGGTATTTCTATTTATGTGATTCCTATGTTCTGTGATTCTAGTTTTAATTTTTCTGTCCATTTTGTCCTATACAGGTTACGTCGCAACCTCACATGAGATTTAGTACATTACATTTTTCTTTGATTCAATTGGAAGCACATCTTTGTAGACTTTAATAAATTTATTCATTTTATTGAGACTATAAAAAGCTAACTTAATATTTAAATCTTTTATTATATTTTTAAATTTTTCTGATGTTCCGAACATATGGAATCATAATCCAAAGAAAATTTTCTGTATTGTCAGTATTTTTGTCATTATTTTGATTTAAAGTTTGTTTGTAAAAGAGATTTTAATCGCGCATTTATATTATCAAATATGAAGTTTAATGGGTAGTAATTATTGAGAGTTTCAATGATGAAAACAATATTCTTGTTATGAAATTTTGGATGTGATAAAAGGAAAGCTCTATCAATAATTTCAATGACATCTTGATCTTTTCTGTGAAACAGAAAGTGAAGACGTAAAATTTAAATATTTCGCTGAAAAAGTTGATTTATGAAATCAATCAAATTCCAGGATGTTGTCATTATTGGTAATTGTTATGTTTCTTAACATCCAAAAAATTAAAAATTTTTCCGCCAATCTCTGTTGTGAATTGAAGTCTCGAATGAAATGAATTAAATATATTAAGTATTTCAGTAGTGTTAGAAGGAATCACAGTGGCAATATCGTTAATATATCGTGCATAAAATGGAATTGTAAATTATAACATTTCCTAATAATATTTTATTTTTATATATATAAAATAGTGGTATTTATTTATTTATGTTTTTCATCTTCGTATTTTTGCAAATAATTTTTAAATCATAACGACTCTGATGATACAGATCATAGCTACAATATTATCTCGATAAAGAATTTTATAAAATTGACATGGAAACTTACTTAATTTGTAATTAAATTGTTATTTCACGCTTCTGAATCTTCATAATTTGCTGATAATATTTTAAAGACTAATTAACAACTTAAGTATTTGTTATTCCATTATAATCACCGCTTTTGAATTTTGATGAAGCATTTGGAAATACACAGCTGAATAGGCACTCGTCTGATACGCAAGGAGGTGGAAACTTTATTATATCTCTTTTTCTTCATTGATCTCACTGAGAATGACCCAAGAAGTGGTTAATGTTTGAGTGTACAGCAAGTAAAAAATATAATTTATATATATATAGAATTAATGATTGTGCATTAAGTATCGCACCGATTCTCATTTGCCTAATTTCCTACATTATTGTAATTTGGAAAGTCATGTATGATACGTTTTTTTTCGTTACATTCTTTAAAATATGATAACTATCAAATCATAATGAATGAAATCATTTTTAATATCATGTGA
>NW_017259564.1:218865-221119 GCF_001594045.1 Atta colombica
CATCTATAATTACAAAAACATTCGTTTTAATCTATCATTACATCATTTTCAATATTAACATATAAACTCCATAACGGAAATTTTAATTATTTCACGATTGATAAAAATATCCGCTTAACAATTTAAAAATAAGATCGTTGAATAAAATTTTTTTCGTTCTTTTTCTTTCATTAAATTATATAAAAAATAATAAAATATATAAAATATATTGGAAATGCATACAGTATATAAATAAGAAAAAGAGAGGATTATGTAAAAAAAATTATCGAATGTAATAATTTTATTCAAACAAAAATAATTTTATAATTAATTAAGCTTAAACAATTAATAAATAATTAAATCAATTAATCAAACATATTATATAAAACAAAAAAATTAAACAAAAAATAAAGGAGCGCAGCAATTACATTATAGTCATATTACATTATAGTTATATATTTCTTCTGGCAAGTTAAGCGTTTTATAAAAAAAATACAAAACAGCACACATTTATAGCAAAAAAGTAAGAAAATATTAGAGAGGATGCATTAAAAATTCATTTGCTAAAACATCAGCTTAGCGCTTCTATCTTCCAAGATATGTATGGTTTCATACGGTTTTACATTAAAATTAATACAGGAGAAAAGAAGATTTGTAAATTAAGTATATGAAATTAATAAATGTATTAGAAATTATATGTATTAATTAATAATTAATATATATTTAATTATAAAATCTTTGTAGGAAATAATTAATTTTGCTCGATTATTAATCATTATTAGGATTATGGTATTGCTGTGCAAAAATTTCGAGCGTTATTATTCTTATTGTTTATTAAAATAAATATGCTTTTCCGTCAATTTGTGTAAAAAAAAATATAAATGCAATAATATTCCATTTATTTCTTGCGCTCATTGTTTAAAAATTGTAAAAAATTGTAAAAAATTTATTTATTATGCTTTAACCATTTTTACAACAATTATCCAAAAAATTATCGTTAATAATATAATTGCTGTGCTTTTTTAATTTAATTTTTTTGTTTTATACGTTAAATTAATTAATTTCATTACTCACCAACTATTTCATTAATAAATATAAAAATTATTTTTGTTTGCGAAAAGTTATTACGGTAAAGTTATTCGGTAATTTATTTTTCACTTACTGCTTCCCTTTCTCTTTTTCTCAAAAAAACTATCAAAAAATTAATTTTTTTATCGTAACTTTATGTAGGTCACGCAGTCCACTTAACTCTTTGTTGCATAAGCAAAATAACGGCATTAAATCAATAACGTTGTGAATATACAACATTTTTTGGCACGAATAGATGTTCGTCTACCCTTTTATACTACTTCCCCCTACATATGTATGTCCCCAATATGACCTAAATATTGTATGTGTGTTTACTATTATTTATTTTTTGAATACACTTATACTTATATATAACTTTAAATATTCTCACCTTTTCAAAAATGGGAAGTCCTCTATCAGCAAATTTAGTAAAATCTTTGATAAGAACATCCTTAATTAAATTTGGATCTTTTATAATAAGAATGGGTGTCTTTATGGAAAATATTCCAACCAATGGTTCATCTTTGTAAGTGTTATATATTTTTGTCAAATAATCACCTGAGGATATCTTATTAAACATAACATCTTTAAAATTGCCAAATCCCGGTATCGGTTGTGGACCAGGAACGCCTCGTGACTTCCAAAAGTCAAAAGTCGACGTGAGAAAATAATAAAGAAAGAGAATTACTACGGCAATGCCGCATAGAATTTCAAAAGATTCCATTTTTCAACACATTCGTCAATCGATTATCACAAATGATCTTTACTGGAAAAAAAGAAAAAAAAACATTTTGTTATTTAAATGTCCATAAACAAATTAATAAATTAATTCAATTAATAAATAATTCAGATCAACAATTAAACGAGTTATAATTAGATGTGCCAATGCAAAATTTATTATTTTATAATATAATTTTTCACTGATACGGTTCGACTATACTTATTGTTAATCCTCATCAGTCGCAGAAATGTAATTTTCCCATAAACAAAAATTAAATTAACATATTTAAAGGATCATCTCAATTTCGCTTTTCAATAGTTAGTATAAACGCAACCATAGTGTATTTAGTCAATTAAATACTTAGTCGATTAAAAAAATTTTATTTGTTGACGACGACATAATTTTATTTTTATGATAATTTACATAATATCATGATGGACAATAATTATATATCTTAACATGCTCTATATATATATATATATATAT
>NW_017259564.1:221159-223625 GCF_001594045.1 Atta colombica
ATAAAGTAATTAAATTAATATTTTTCTTCTTCCAGGACTCTCTTCAAGCAAATAAAATTATAGAATATTACATCAAAATCACGGCGACATGATATTGTGTTTCATTTGTGTATTTATGGTTCTCAAGAAGAATAGAAAAGTTTCCTCGGAATATCTTTATAATATAAATACTTTTCCATAAGTTTTATTTAAATCAAATAAATATTACGATGAAGAAAGAGAAAAATCTGATTCGATATGAATTTGATGTTCACAAAATTCTAAAATAGGTTAATAATGAAATAAGAGAACAAAATGTTGAAAATGTAACTTATATACTTCTTAGATTAATTGCACACAAATATTACGACAAACTTCTTTAAAAAACGAAATTATAATCGTTTAAAATGTTACGATTGCAATGATCACAAAAAAGTAATAGATCAACGTTCTGAAAAAATATTTACGTATATAAACTTAATACAAATTTAATCTCGAAAAGTAAACAGGATCTTGCTTTGTTTCTATTTAAAGATACAGCTTTTGATTTCCTGGGAAAAAATATTTTATATATAATTTTATATATTTGTATATAAATGGACATTTTATAAATGGATATTTTATATAATCATGTATAATTTTACACAATTATAATTAATTTTATATATAATTTTATGCAATTATATATAAAACATTTTTTCCCGGGTTAGTATCGTATATTTCATACTATTTCATTATGATATACACGTTTTAATATTTTATCCAAATTAAGCAGATTTGTGACATTTGCGATTTTGGATGGGGGCCCTGATAATGGATGGGCGCCCCAAATTTTCGGCATTTTACTAAAGAATTATTTTAATGGCACATGGAATGCAAGAATACGAATATTTAAATGCGCACGCATGTGACATATATGCACGTACGTACACGTTGTAAATAATTGACAATTTTGAAAGGGTCATCAAAGATACATTATTGCAATATTTGAATGCTTATAACGCACAACGTACATAATATTTAAAAGATAAGTTGAATAATATTACTTGATATAGTATCAATATTGTTTTAGTTATCGCATTGGTGATGACGATTTCGTAGAGAGAAGAAAACAAGCAGAGCGAAATCAATTCCTCTCTGTTTTTTTATTCGACTCTGGTAAACAGTTTCACATTACACAATACATTTGATGATAATGAATTGACATATAATAAATTAATTTCTTTTAACATACATTGCGAGATTGAAATTACAGAAGTTGCTTCCTTTTTTGTTTTTTTCCTTTTTAAAATTATCATTTTAATGTTGATATATGCAATGAATGACATACCTGATTGCGGATGATAATACGATGTAATTATATATTGGTGATGTTGCCGTATATTATTGAATATTAGCTTGTAAGTGAACTTGTACTAGCTCGGAAGTGTAGAGATTAATACTAACTGCCAGTGTCTAGATCGGTCGAAATTATAAGAAGATGCTCTAGCATGAGGAAACGCGAAATAAAGTATGTCATGATGAATTGTGGAAACGGTATATGTTAGGGATTCTTTTGTAACATTAAAAATGTTTGATACAATGACTCTGCAAACAGCGATATTCAGAAAGTCGATTAGATAAGATTTCCGTGATATGTGCATATAAACGGATTTCAATGCTACACAAGGTATCCTATTGGAAGTGGAAAGTCACTTTAGTGACTTGTCTCTTTAGCGCTTTGTCTTAGAAGAAATAATAATTACAACAGAAATAATAATTTTTAATCCCCAACGAGAAATGACTTATCGAATCGAAATCAAATTGTTAAAATCACGAAATTCCATCGAAATATTGCTCGAAATTTTAAGCTTATTTCAATGTCTATACTACTTTATAAGGTCATTCTTTAAAGGAAGATGAATATATTCATCGCCAAACTTTTAAACAAACAAATTATGTAGAATTTATTAGAACATCTATAGGATATTTCATCGTTTTGATATCGAGTCAAAGTTATTTTGATTTGCTTGAAAAACAAAATTTTAAATTTTAAATTTTAAATGACCCAGTCAGAAATGATAATGGAATCGATTTGACGTCGAAAGCATCAAATCGACATCGAATTATCAATTTTATTATCATTTTTGAAGAAATGCGAGTGTATTCGTTTATGCAGTGGATAGTGCATCCTCTGCTTTCTTATCTGCTAGTCGCATGCAGATGCTGGATCTAAATTTACCGAATGGATCTCTGCATGAATAACTGCTCGTACCGTATTGGCCCAGTCAGAAATGATAATGGAATTGACATCGAATCATTTGACTGGGGGATCGTATCTTCCAACAGAAAATCTGGAAAAGCTGAGCTGATTGAAAATTAAGGCCCAGAGGCCCTATTCTTGAACAAATATCGCATATAGAAATAGCAATTCCGCATATAATCGATCAATCATAATCGAGAAACTGTCATTTCCATATGCAAAAATTATATATATATATATATATA
>NW_017259564.1:223725-231289 GCF_001594045.1 Atta colombica
AACTGAGTGTGATGTATTTTACGCACGCTGCATTATTTATCCTTATTCACTGAATGTTAAACAAGAATAAATAATGCATCCGCTTCATGCGTGAAACGGAATGTAGTCTATATGTGATATCGCTGCTAGTTTTCGTGACGAGAACAATAGTTGTTTTACAATAGTTGTTACTGATTTTCTCAGATAATGCTCACTTGTAGCGTCATAACGCAGTTGAATGCGCGTTCCTTTTAGTCTCAAGTGAGATTTAATTGAGTTTGTGCCTATAATCTGCACAAGATCGAGCTCGCGTGTTGAGTGAGTCTCATAAACTCACTTTAAAAGTGAGGTTCGAACCTGTCATGTAATAACTTTTGCCAAACTAAGCAAATAATGACGTCATCAATCTGAGATCTATGAAATACTCAGCTCATTTCAAACTCAGTTTCATTTGTGTGCAAATGGAAAGCAACTAATATTGCATATACGAAATTTTATATTTTTCTAAAATAAAACATCAACAATGTCACATTATGTTGCAACCGGCTGTAGCAATAAAAGTTACAGAAAAACTGAAGAGCAAAATTAATCAAGAGCAAAATGTCGAAATAAGTTTTCATCGATACATATTTATAACCTATATAACAAAAATAAAGATACAATATAAAATAAATAATAAAAAAGAGATTACGAGCCAATAAGTTACTTTAATGGTAATCTGGAAATAATGTGAAATTAAATTTTATATAATTGAATAAACGTTTCAACTTGCACAAGGTCCTTATTAATATATCGGTAATTACAAGTATAATTAAAGTCGTATAAAAATTAAAATTTTAATAATATCTAAAGCCATGTTAAAATATTATCAATATTATTAATATAAAATTCGAGGCAGTATTTTATATTAATAATGTTTGATGTAATTTTGATTTTATTAGGATTTTTATGTGAACTTAACTGTGTTATTACTTGCAATTATTCTTTTGTAACATTAATTATGATCTTATATACAGGTCGAAATGTTTGTTCAATTATATGAAATTTAGTTTTATATTATTTCTGGTTTAACGTTAAAATAACTTGGCTCATAGCCCCTTTTTTAATTAAGTTATAAACATTTAATGTGCAATTGAAAATAATTTTCGGTTTATATTAAAAGAAGTAATAGCTATATATATATTCATTACTTTTTTTAATACCATGGTAAGCAGAAAATTATTTTTAATTGCACACAACCGTTGAATTAATTTTGCCTCACACAAAATCCTATTTTTATGCACTGGAAATACAAATAATATTATAATATATCGATATCAAATAGAGAGCGCTAAAATCAGACAAGGACTGTTTTCCAATTACATAGAATACAGACAACATCATACTGTGTTCCACTGTGTAAAGTACTTATTAGAATGAAGTTTAGTTTCATAGTGTAACATCAGAATGCATTACAGTCTTCATTCTATTCTTATAATTATATTTAGCGCATCAATAATAGATTTATGATTTTTATTTAGATTTAAGTTATAATTTTTATTTAGACTTAAGTTATAATTTTTTATTTAGACTTAAGTTATAATTTTTTTCAAAATTGACGATTTTTGAAGATTTGTATATTGCAAAATAAGTACTACCATTGAAAAGTACCCTACAATGTACCCTAAGAAAAACCAAATATCGGTTTATCATCTTCAGCTTTGAAAAGTGGGCGATTTACCCTAAGAAAAATGGACGTTGCTATGTAGTTTACATCCACTTTGACAGAAGGCAATAGTGCGTAGCAGCATTTTGCGGTTACAGGTTTTGGGTCGTCATGTCCTCTCTCAGATTTCTTTCCTGAGATAGGTTCCAAAACTCGACTCTGAGTAACAGATTTAACTCTACGCCGTTTCAAAACGCGAGGTAACTGACTATATGGGCGCCTATTCGTTTCAAAAGTACAAGTAAATCTACTTCGGAGTCAATTCTATGGCCGGTATTCATAGTCGATATTATTATTTCAAGATCGTCTTAAGATGAATGCAGCCTTCTGATTGGTTTGTGACTTCTTATAAGATCGTACTTAAGACGGTTTTGAATATAAAATCTGATTATGAATACTGGCCTATTATATAGGAGAACAAGAAGAAGAAGAAGGCCTATGAATCCTGCTTCCGAAGTGGGTTGAAAGAGTAAGTACGATAAACAAAATTTGAATACCTATGGAAGATATATCTTCTATTATGCCTGTGACATAATAGATATATGTGACATGTAAAGATACTAAAATGGCTTTGAAATTAATTAAGGATGTGCATATATTAATAACTAATGATAACGGAACATCGTTACAAGAAAATAATTCATTGTGGGTAATGATACGAGAGATAAGTAGAAAATATGTGATTCGAAAGCTTGTATCAAGATTAGATGTATGCATGTACATACATATATGGTTTATCTCAGTTTATTTCTTTCTAAATAAAATATTAAATATAATTGTGTATGTGTGTGGTGTGTTTGTGTATGGTGTGTGTGTGTGTGTGTGTGTGTGTGTGTGTGTGGTGTGTGGTGTGTTTGTGTATGGTGTGTGTGGTGTGTGTGTGTGTGTGTGTGTGTTTGTGTATGGTGTGTGTGTGTGTGTGGCGTGTGTGTGTATGTGTGTGGCGTGTGTGTGTATATGTGTGTGTGTGTGTGTGTGTGTGTAACGAAAGATGAGTCAAATAATCTTAATTTCCTCAAAAATCAAGGAGAATTAAGGTTATTTACTCATATACATTAATTAAGACATTATATATTAACTGTCTTTTTCATTTAGAAAAAACTTTATTATTAACATAATATCTGATCTGTATATATAATCTGTATATATAATATATTATATAACTTCATTTCTAATGACTTCGTCTCTAACGACTTCATCTCCCTTACTTTTTCACGTTTCAAATTTGTTCAACTCGAGTAACTCGTACTCTGACTTACTCTTTCTCCCACTACTCCGAGTATAGAGTTGGGAGAGTTGAGTTTTGGAACGCCCTGGATATCAATCATGAAACTTTTTTTCTAGGATGAAAAGTGAAAAATTTCTCCATTAACTTCAATGATTAAAATTTTCACTTTTCACTTTCCATCCTAAGAGATAAAGTTTCATGATAGATGCTACCCTGAACATTTAGGAAAAAATCTCAGATTTTTAAAAAATTAATTTAGGGATATTTAGAGATAACCGAGGTTGCTCTAGGGGGAAATCAATAAAGACATCTGGCAATTCTGATTCAACATGGACACGTGATACACACATGCGATTGCTCTGCAACAATTGACAACGATGTTTGCATTCTATCGGTATCAATTTCTACATTCCGGCAACTGTATATCTTTATTTGATATTCACAAACATATATGCTGGTGTTTTCTCTTAGTAAATTATTCCTCGCTGACAAATATGAACTATTTGTAATGATATCAATTAAATTTAACTCTAACCTGTTCGAAGAAGTTTTTTCGAAATTTTTATCTGGAGACATGGTAGTGTCTCGATTCTTATTTACAATAGTGACAATATGCATTTAAACATTTAAGCGAAAGCTCGGTGATGCTAATGAATAGTAAAAGAAACATAAGTGTAGCTTTTATGTATATGCATCAAAAGACTTGCTCGACATCCATCTTGTGCTTTTAAATATCAACTTCAACGTAGGTAAAAGTGCTGTGTATTGAAATGACTTTTATTCTTTTGAGCAAAGCGTAAATATCCAATAAATGAGTGCTCCTGAAGATTTACTAAACGGTCAGGATCCTGATTATGTTTCGGCAACTTCCAATGACCCAGCTCAGCAGAAGATTTATGAAGAAAATGGTAAACATATTAACTCTTACTAATAGAGTATTAATGATAAACATTTTAACTCTATTAATATTAATTTAGGTAATACTCGAGAAGAATGACTTCCTCATCAATTTTGATGAAATTAGGCTCATTTGATATATTTTTTGCATGAAATGAATGAATCTGGCAAACAAAAAGTGTCGCTCTGCTCCATGGACCAAGATATTAAATGTTAAATTTAACGATTATTGAGGTTAGGAGATTTTTCATAGCTGTGAAATACTACGACACATATCATGTATTGTGATCACTTTGGTGTAAATCAAGCCATGTTAACATAGTCAATGAAATATTCGCTAAAAAAAAATTTTAGAAAAGACTTTGCTCTGCTTTTGCTATATATGAAAAGTTGGAAACTCATGTGAAATCATTCATAGGATGTATTCTGTTTTATCATGATGTACATGATGCATCATTTATTTTTGTTTAACATTCGGTGAAAAACAAGGATAAATGACACATCATGCATGAAATGAAATGCACTCATGAGTTTATAACTTTCCACACAAAGCGCAGTTCTACATAGATTTCTCAGTTTACGTTTGATGCAAATTTAGAAACCTACATGGAACTATTCGTGTGAAAATTTTTTTGAAATTAATGAATGATTCCACGTGAATTTCCAACTTTTCACATATAGCAAGAGCAGGGCAGAATCTTTTTAACATACGTTCTTTTTAATAAATATTTCATTGACTACATTAAGATTTACAGCGAAGTGACCGCAGTACATGCTCATGTCACAACATTTCACATTGTGATAGATTTCTTAATCTTGGGTGTCTTTTAACATAACAGATGACACGGTGTAACATCGTATCTTATACAAAGTGTCTCAACTATGACAGTGTTATTCTGCTTGACATTGTAAAAAGCTAAGTATGGACATGTAAAATGTCAATGTTATCATCTTTTCAAAAAGTTATTTAGTAGTCATACTTATTTTTCAATAAAACCTTCAAAAATCGCTAAGAACATTCTCTCTGAGGAAAATTTTATTCGAAATATATAGTAACGTATACTGTAGCATATATAGAGTAAACTCTTCCTCGGAGAGTTTTGAAATGTAGCCTAATTTAAAAAAAATTATAGCTTAAAGTCCTCTGCATAATGAAGGAAATATTAGGAAATATTAGAAATAAATAAATTGAGATTTCAATCTTTCAGAAAGCGTATTCTAATGTAACTGATATCTGATAGATTAAAATCTTAATATTTATTCCTGTTCCTAATATTTGTTTTAAGTCTAAATAAAAATCATAAATCAATTATTGATATGCTAAATAATCATAAGAATAAGAATGACTACAATGCATTGTGGTGTTACCTATGAAACTAAATTGCATTTTAATAAATATTTTATACAAGAGTAAGTATTAACATTTTAGTAAATATTTTATACAATGGAATACAATAATGTTCTGTGTCCTAGTTAAAAAACAGTCCTCAATAGTTAATTATAATGTTTAATATCTCATGCATGAAGCAGAGCGACATGTTTTTTTGCTAGATTCGTTCATTTTGAACAAAAACGCATCGAATAAGTCTAATTTCATCAAAATTGGTAAGGAACTCTCTTCTTGAGTATTACCTTAATTTATTACACATTGATTTCTTACAGAATTAGTGCATGTAAGTGAATAAAAATTTTGAATACTCAAACGTTAATATTAGTAAATTAAAAAAAAATTTGTTATAGATTATATGTTATAGATTAATGTATCATGCCTAGATAGTCTCGGAAGGTTTAGATCAGATTTAAACTCTAGTTGCAATTACATTTTTTTGCAATAAATTCTATGTTATGTTTTAAGATGCTTATTAGCATCATTGTTAAATTGACAAGTTTACTTTATGATATTATTTCAGTTTCATTTTATGATTGTAAATCTGATAGTAATCAGCAAGTACTTTATATAACTGGAAAATAAATTAAAAACTTTACATGTAGAGGTGACCATGAGTCATAAAAATTCAAACTCTTAAAAGTGCATCTAAATATAAAAAAAATCTAAATATAAAAATGCATCTAAATATAAAAATTTTTGTATCTTTTTTTTAATAATGAAAGCATAATACATATTTTAAAATTTAATAAATATATTTAGTAAATATTTATTAATTTTTAAGGAAAAAATAAAATATTTTTTAAGAAATAATCTATAGTGCTCTATACGCCACACACAAAGTAGTAGGATTGTGTAAGAAATACGGACGAAAGTTGGAAAATTTTCAATTAACTTACACATTCTTAGCATTGTTACTGATGCAATAAAATATAATTACAACTAATAATTATTAAATAATAAAATAGAAAATTATAAGAAAATAAATGAGATATAATCATGTAAAATAAAAAATTTATTACGATAAAGTAAAATTAATTGCTTAGAAATAAATATAAATAATAAACTATCCTTTTAATATACATATAATATATTTTCTGTATTCTTTCTATCTCTATATATCCCGTTTCATGAATAATTAATGTATGATCATATCCCAATTATACATTTAATTATACATTTAATAGAAAACTATATAAAATAAATGTTACACTATCATTTGTAATATAGTAAGTTGAGAAAAAAATTTGCACTTTATCTTCGTACATGTATCTTCTGCTATAAAAACAATATTAAAATATTTTTATGCGGTTAAAAAGTTACTATTACACCACGATAACCATTAATTTGATTGATGCTTTTTGATACAATAGAATTTAATCACTGCCACCTAGATAAAAAATATGGGCAAAGTAATAATATAGTAATATATGATATATACTAATATATAATATATAATATATGGGCGAAGTAATAGTCGTATTGTACCAATAGTATTAATTTAAACATTCTAGAGTATGTCAAACAATCATGTAGTATCCTGTGACCTATGGTGTCTTAGTTTCCCCTAAATATTATTAGACATCAGGATAGCCTCAGTCATATTTTTTTACTTACATTTGATTTATTCATATAGCGGCGCAATGTTTACTTGTTAAAAATATACAAAAGTTAAAGCCTATAATGGTTAAAGCTGGATCTTGGTTAGTCTAAAGGCTTAGGACGTTCGCATGGAATGCTAGAGATCTGAGTTAAACTCCCGGTCGAGGTAATATTTTTCGCAATAAATTTATTAACTGATTTTTAGCACATTAACATTCTCAAATAAGATCCCTGATTGAGAGCATCAAATTATTAAATTTTTTATCAATTTATTAGGTGTATAACATTGCTTCCGCCGTTTTCCTATAGATGGCTTTAGCAGTAAATGGTGGTCGAAATAAATAGATCATAGACGTCATACAATAAACTTGGGCATCTGTCAACATAACCCCATAGAAACATTAGTCGATTTGTGTCTGCATCATAAAGTTATTCTCGATTGAAAATGTCAGTTTACGAGCCAAATTCTCGTCATTTGCGGGAGGTTTTAATTTTTTACTTCAATATGAAGAAATCTGCGGCTGAGGCTCATCGAATGCTCTCAAATACTTATGGTGAGGCCGCTATTAGTGAAAGAACGTGTCATGAGTGGTTTCAACGCTTCAAGAACAGTGACGTCGAAGACCAGCATAGCGGTGGAAGAGAGAAGGTTTTCGAAGATGCAGAATTGGAGACATTACTTGAGCAAGACTCGTGTCAAAATCAAGAAGAATTGGCACGATCATTGGGAGTGACTCAACAAACCATTTCAAAACGCCTCAAAGCC
>NW_017259564.1:231785-261193 GCF_001594045.1 Atta colombica
GATTCGTACGCTACCCGAAAGATGGGAGAAAGTAGTGGCCAGCGATGGACAATACTTTGAATCATAAATGTATAACCAGTTTTTTACAATAAAGCCTCGAATTTCGGAAAAAAAACGGCGGAAGCAAAATTGTACACCTAATAATTTATAATAGTATTACAGTATTTCAGTTGCGCGTTTCTGAATCTGAAAAACCAAATGAGTGTGCAATTCAAATGACTATATATTTATATGTGCTAAAATACATAAATTCATATAGAAATGAATTTAAAGTAAATATGCAGTATAACATTCCTACTTGCGATTTCTCTGTAATTTTGTAAAGGACTTCGTACAAATATGAAAAAATGTTTTTGGTCGAATTGGCTAAATTTTTGACGTTGTAGTTCTCATTTTGAACAAATATTTCAATGGATACAACTTGAACTATGGCTAGTTTCAGAGATATAGGCGGTTAAAGTGTCCTCTGTCGAAAATGCGATATGCACTACATACGCGTCATTATCGATTTTATGGCTTTGTTTCTAATATAAATAGTTACAATAATAGTAATTATAATAAATATAATTACAATTATAAATACAATTATAAATACAATTATGATCATAATTATAATTATACCGGGTGTCCGGCGAGATTAGCAATAATTCACAGGAAGGTAGATGGCACTAAACTAAGTCGAAAAGTCCTCTACCATTTTGCAAGTTTCACAATAGTTAACAAGATATTAATTACTAAAAATTGCTGAATATTGGTTTTCAATAATTTTTTAATCAAATATTATTAACTTTACAAAAAACTGCAAGAGACAAAAATCATTAATTTTTTTTTCATAGAAAAAGAATTTTTTATCAACTTTTTAGTATTGTATTATTATTTTATTTTTTCTAACATGAGAAAATACAGTATTAAAAATTCTGAAAAAATTCTGAAAACATTCTCAGAACTTTCTGAAAAGAAAACTAACAATTTTTGTCTCTCGTTAATGTCTTACTCGATAATGTTGTCATTTATTAATTAGATATGGTTATTTTTTTAGCCTGTCATTATTTCTGTTATTTATGAATTAATGACATTAGTTCAGTTATAAATTAATTATATCAATATAGAAAATTCGTGTTTTAATTAATTAAAGCACAGGATATGCACACAGCTCTACATTTTGAATCATAAACTATATAATATAAAAAATAAGACAATCTTAAATAATAATTTAAAATTATACGCATTCTCGAAAATGTCAAAAAATTAAAAGTAAAGAGCGAGCTAATAAGAGTAAAGCGCTGTTGTGCAAATTTGTATGTGTAAATCTTTAATTAATTTAATTTGGATGTTTCGATTCACATTCGAATCTTTAGCAATAATCACATAATAAATAGAAATAAGTTGAATCCTTGGCGAGAGAACCCTACCAGCACATATTATATGTAATTATTGTACATGGTTAATAAATCCAGTGAGAGCCACAGCAATAACGAAGGTCAATCTCGTTTATTATCCACATTTACAGCGCTTTATTTTCATTAGGCTTTTTACTTTTAATTTTTTGATAAACTAATTTAAATCATAGCAGGAGATAGATATATAGCAAAAGATAGTTTCTGATTTAAAATACATATCTGCATATTCTCTGCTTTAATTAATTAGTTAAAAATATTTTCTTATATAATTTAAACTGTAGCAAATAATAGTTTTTAATTCAAAATGTATATCTGCATATTCTCTGCTTGTTTAACTAAGACAATCTTAAGTAACCATGATAAAATATCATCATGAGGTTAACAAGTTATTTTAATCATATTTAATGAATAATAACATTAATTAGCAGACGCAGTAGTTAAATATCATTAAATTGTTTTCCAACTTACCAACATCAAAAAGTTTTGATTTGTGCGACGATTTTCCTTCTCAGAATTCTATGCGACAATATACAAAATTACAGGAAAATCAGAGGTAAGGGCATTATACTGCATATTTACTTTATTTAAGCATCAAAAATTCAATTTCGACTTATAGGCTTTAACTCTTACTTGTTGTGCATTTACATTATAGGATCTTAATAATCATATTATTATTAAGAATACTTTGATTATGTGTCTAAATAATACTTGTTTTCTTTTTTTGTTTTTTTTTTAGCAAGGAACACTACTGCAAAAAAGATAACTGCAATCATAGAAAAGGAATTTTCACTGGAAATTGATTTGAAGGAGAAGGAAATTTTGCAGATACAGGACAGATTACACAAAGCTCTGAAGATTTTTCATCTATTACGTTACATTATAATTACTAATTTTTACAATCGCAAACAGTGTCAAATTTCCCAAGCTGTGGAAACAAAACAGACAAGAATTCATCCTGCAATTAAAACATTATTTGGAAAGAGTCCTAAATTTACTGATTACACAGATCTTGCAGTACCATCAACGTCTACCGATCCCCGATTTTTACATCATGACAAATCTTTCACATCGGACGCAAGTACTGCGCTTAATAACATACTTAAAATCGAAGAAAATGCAAACAAGAGTGACAGTACGTTACAAGGTGAAAAACGAAAAATGCTGGATGAAGAATTTCAACCTCGCAAGATACCTCGTTATGTTCCACCAAAGAGCAGTTTGCCTGAGAAAAGTCCGTCTCGCGGAAATAGTCATAAGGTCCGCAAACGCATTGTTGTCGGCAATATTTCCAAGTGGATCCCGCCGGATTGGCGAGAGGATGCGTCTAGTCACAAATGGACGATGTATGTCCGTGGCGACAAAGACGAAAAAGCTAACATCAGCACTTTCGTCAGCAAGGTGAGGTTTTTCCTGCATCCCAGCTATCATCCAAATGACATTGTTGAGGTCACCTCGTACCCGTTTCATTTGTCCAGACGAGGATGGGGCGAGTTTCCTCTTAGAGTGCAATTGCACTTTAAGAATATCTTGAATAAGCCCATGGATATAATTCATCATCTGAAATTGGATCGTACTTATACAGGACTGCAAACCTTGGGTTCTGAGACTTTGGTCGACGTGTGGATTCATACGGCTGAATTCCATAATTCCGAGCAGAGTAATAACCGTGAATCTTCAATTAATGATACTTTCGTAAAAATAGAATTAAATGATAGTTTTGAATCTATTGATAAACAATCAGAAAAATTTAGGAGCATATCACGGCTTAACATTTTCAAGGAAATTCAAGTAAAAAAAGAATCTGATTTGGAAGTACATGAACGATATAATTCATCGTTGGATTTAATGTTGATCAAAAATTCAGAAAGAATAAAAACTAAACCTAACGACACACTAAACACTTATATATCTAATGATAAACATAGAGAAGCAATATGTCATATTAAACACGATCATAATTATTTTTGCAGACAGTATTTTAACTCTCATCATTTTACAGTAAGAGAAGGAAATATGACCGTGGAACACTTTCCAGAAAATAACAACAAAACATTATCGATTAATTCAATAGTCGAAAATAACAAAAAGACATCTGATATAATGATTTCCACACATAGAATTAATGGTGATATTCAGTCTTCCAGTAATTACCAGTCTTTGGCATCTTCAAATATAATTATAAATGATTCACAAATGACATCAATAAATGCAGTATTCCAAGAGAACAATAATCGAAAAGATTTATTATCCGATACAGACAAATCTTTACAAAATTCGAAAAGTGATACTTTCAGAATTTTAGAAACTTCTTCGGCCAGTGATACAGTGACGGCTATTAATGGTTTCCGCAAATCGTTTGGTAATTCACTCGATTGCTTCAACAATTTACAGAAAACTACAAATTCTTCGGAAACCTGCAATTTGCATTTAAAACCTTTGCAAATCTCCATACCACCGAACATAATCGCATCGTCAAGCAGTAAGCATATACTTCTATTGAAGGATGAAAAATCGGTACCAGTGGATTTCACAAATATTCTTCCATCAAAAACTAGAGAAAACTTGAGGATGTTTGTCGATGGCGTGAAAGTTTCTGTTCCGAGCGTTGCAAAATTAAATATTCCTGTTTCTCAGGGCGTTAGCATCCTGAAGAAGTTGCCTAATGTTAAGGCAAATGAACAACAGGAAGATACCCTTAACAATAACAAAAAAAAGACAGCGCTACTCAAACTGAAAGACACTAATAGTTTGCTGCTGAACGTTAACGAGAACGTGCCGATTCTGAAAATAGTGGACTCGCATGATTCACGGTACAATTACAGCCTCGCCGAGGCAATAGGAGGCATTCCGTCGGTTGGCAAGCAAGAGTTCGTATCGTGCGCAAAATCGGAGGATAAGACCATTGTACAGCGAACGAAGATTACGCTGGGTAAAGACAAATTCAAAATCCAGAGCAAAAAGGATCTGTATGAAGCGGTTCTCCAGTCGATTGATATCGCGAATATCACCGATATGGAGGCATTAATACGATTTATCATACGTCGATTGCCAATTGTTACAGAAGACGTTCGCGATCCCGATTACAGACGGTTGCATCCTTATGCGTGTTACAGCAAAGAAGAATACTTGTCGTACAATGTTGGAAAGCAACGAGCCATAGAATGGTACCGCGCAAAGATGATTAGAAGCTTTCTACAAATGAAGCTAATCTTAAATGATCAATTGTGGAGCATTAAGGAGATTATGCTATGGGCGAGACTGCACGGCTATACACCGAGCCAAAGTGTCTTCGGCATTCAGGAAACAGCAGGCAATACGAAAAAACTACCCGATACCATGACAGTCACCATGATTTTATCTACATATACGGAACCAATTGCGTTGCAAAAATGGTTACAGACTTGCCAGCAAGAGCCTAATCAGTCAGATAATTATATCAATGACGAAGAAATTGACGTTGAAAATATTAAGGAATGTCCGCGCAGAATTACAATCGATCGAAGAAAAAACGGTAGTAAGAAGAATAGCAATTATTCAACCGATTCTACATTAATACCAATTGAACTTGATGAAAATTTGCTACCGTTCCATAATTTCGTGTGCGACACCGCGCAAGAAATTGGCATTAAAATCGAACCAGAAGAGATTATTCCTGGTGTTCTCTATTGTGCAGCTAGTCGCATAATAATGCAGGTAAATATTTCTGATATAAATTATATTCAATTTTGTATTAGAATAAAAATTGCATTATCACTGTCATTATTGTGTTTAGGTTGTCAAATGTTTCGTGGAAGATCTCACTCGATCGTCATTGGCAAGAGCTTGGGAAAGAAATAATGGAAATGAGTACTTATACTTTTTATATTTTTATTGCATTTTGTAAATTATGTATCATACAACTTACGTATCTCATTAATTTATATTGCAGATGTCCCAAACTTATTACGCTGAACGATGTCCGTAATGCTCTTGCAAATCGAGAAGAATTCGACATTTTTACGAATGAAGGTTTGGGTTCGAGACAAGAATTAAATGCAACAAATCTGTGACAACACTTAAGCTATCGCTAACAAACGATCACTTAGTCATACCGGACTCCAAAATACAACTAAGTAATCGGTGTCATTCTTAAATACAGTAAAAGAAAACACAGATGCGGGTTTTCTACATGGAAAAATTCTAGCTACTCGATTCATTTTAATCCCAGCCAACTGGAATCCTGTGATTCAATCTCATGTTGCAGCCATTCACAGACTGATTTGTAGTAAGATAAAAGCGGTTCTATGCGATATTTGGAATATCCTGTTAGAAAATGTAACACGTTTCTCCAATTTTACTTCTAAGTTTCATGATCGACCTGAAAGCGTAAACTGAGTCATAATCACTTTTATATACATTCGTACATTATTTTCTATGTTTTCCATAATCGAATGAAGCATTATGTATACATTGTAGGGAAGTTATTTTTTTTAATTTTTTTTTCTTATTTTCGAAGAAAACCAGAATTAAAGCTATTATTTTATAAGAATTTATACAGTTGAATCTTTTTCCTTAAGAACGTTCCCGCATTCTTCAAACCATAAATGTCGCATTTGTGAAGAGGTAAGTTAAACCGATTGGATATATTCAAGAATGTACATTCCTTGAAATAGCTGTACTTGCAAAAAGTTTCCTAATATCTATTTATATCAAATCGTTTTTGTTATATAATTTCATTTCTTTATTACTTACATATCACATTGTCCCGAACTTACCCGGCATAAGGTATATTATGAGCGATGTGAAATTTTGCTGCAGGATGGTGGGGGATCCAGGGTTAATAGGGGATGTCTTTAGAATCATAATGATAAAAAGCAATTTGTGTTAAAAAAATAATCAGTTGGTTTTTATCAAAATAGGCATTTGAATTTATAATGTACAAATGTACAATGTATGTAAATATGAATTAGTTATATAATAATTAATCAATTTTTAAAAAGATTAAGTACCTTAAAAAATGACGACTGATTTTGATACATCATGTAATAATACTGTGACCAATCTCGTGATAAATAACATTGAAATCTTGTGTTTTTAAACAGGCAAAAATTCTAAAATAAAAATACAGTTAAATTTAATTAAACAAGGTTTACGAGACAATTAAATTATTTTAATAGAATAAATTTCATGTTCTTAAACAAACATTTCAATCTACATGTGAAGCCATTATCAGTTGTAACAAGTAATTAAAAGTTTATAAAAATTGAAATTGCATACGGATCAGAAATTAAAAAAATAATAAAGTCGAAATCCAAATGCAATTCAAGTCAAGAAAGAAAATCATAAACAATATAAATTCAATATTTTGATTTCAAATTGTGTTTATTATTTATAAATATAATTTATGATATTCATTAACAAGTACTCGTAAAATATTAGGCTAATTTTTGTGATTACTTTTGACAAACACTACCTCAATGATTTCTCTTAAAAGTTTATATAATATCCAAAAGAATCATTATCAGGAACTGAATCATCTACTAAAAGAAAAATATTTTATAAAACACAGTGTTTGAATAACACTTATTTTTAAACACTACCTCAATGATTTCTCTTAAAAGTTTATATAATATCCAAAAGAATCATTATCAGGAACTGAATCATCTACTAAAAGAAAAATATTTTACAAAACACAGTATTTGAATAACACTTATTTTTAATATTAAATTACTTAAATAGTTTTGTAAGATTAAAGGAAACTTAAGTGATTTATCAATGAATCCATAATCAAACATGCACATTCGACTATTTAATTGATCGAGTGTAAAATAATTACATTCTATGCAATGTTTAATTATACTATAATATATATCGTAAAACGAATTCTTTCATTAGTATCATACATCGAATCTAAAGCAGAATTGACTATTACATGAAAATTTATTAATTTATTAAAAATGCGTCTTTCTTTTATACCTGTTACAATTTCATTGTTTGTAATATCTTCTTCATAATTTTCTACTCTATAATACATCTTTATATTGCATATTTTGTTTTTTATTTTTGCAAATTCTACAGTAATAAGAGCATTGAAACTTTCTACAAAACCAAAAATAAAATTAATAAATTATCATCAGTATAAAATTCAGTAATAAACTTTTTTTATTTCTCCATTATTAGTTGTAATAAAAATTCCTTAATTAAATTAATAAGAAAAGCAAAAGTTTTTTTATTACCATATATTTTTCTATTAATACTTTCAAAAATTAGTAAGAAGAATATTATCTGAATTAAACTGACATTCAGATAGAAGGCAAAGTAATGTTATATAAATTACATCGAGTTTACATGATTTTGGACCAAGTAGATCATTTGATCCAAAGTCATCAAAATAAAACATTAAAGGTAAAATATATGTCGTTTAGTTTATAAAATGATAACTTGTTTTTCCATATATCAGTTTGTACATAATTACATATTCGATCTGTATTATTTTTTTAAAGAATTTATATTTGAAAATGTTAGGTGTGGGAAAAAGTTCATGGCGGTTTTTTAATGCTATCTAACGGAAAAAACGCCATGAACTTTTTCTCACACCTATATCATTTAAAGTATTAGGAATTTTGAAAAAAAGCTAACATTTGTCTTAAAGAAATAAATTGTCCAGTCTTACTGATACGTTGTTCGATGTAACGTCCAATTGTATATGATTGTGGAGCCACATATTGTCCATTTTTTTGTAAAATATTTTATTCTGCTCCGTTGACATAACAGTGAAAGAATCTTTATAATCTTTATAAATTGTTTGAATTTCATTTATTAGCAGTTGTGTTATTGTCTGACGTTGAAGATAGTATTTAAACATATTGGGTTGTTCAAAAAGTCATTGCCTTTTTTCCAATAGATGGCGGTATCCACATTTATTTATATGCGAGCGTGACATGAATGTCAAATGTTTACACGCGTTTTGTTGACACTCAACCTAAAAACCAAAAAAAAAAGTTGACGCGATTCGGTCGAGTTTTGTACTTGCAATTGTGGTTCGAACATGGAGAATTTTGAAGAGCAGAATGTTCGCCAATATTCTGTTTTATTACTTTAAAAAAGGGAAGAAAGCAACTGAAGCAAGGAAAAAGTTGCATCGAGTTTACTGCAGAAATGCCATCAAAAAACTGATTCGCCCGATTCTGTGATGGTGATTTTTCAGTCAAAGACACTCATCGCTCCGGTAGGCTTTCCAAGATTGACGATGAAATGAAAGCATTTGGTGCAAGCAAATAAGTATTCAACGGTTCGGGAGTTTGCTACCGCTCTAAAAGTGTCCGTTGGAAGTGTTCATGGCCATTTGAAATCACTAGGCTTCATAAAGAAACTCGATGTTTGAGTATGAAAGAAATTCATTTGACGAATCGCATGAACGTCTGCGATCAACTCGTCAAACGCGAAGAAAATGATCCGTTCTTGAAGTATGATCACAGGTGACGAAAAATGGATTGTTTACAATAATATCAGTCGAAAAAGAAGTTGGAGTAGGCGAGGTGAAGCACCGGAAAGGCAAACAAAGGCGGAAATCCACCAAAAGAAGGTAATGCTGTTAATGTGGTGGGATTGGAAGGGATCAGTCTTCTATGAGCTACTTCCAAAGAATAAAACGATTAATTCCGATGTCTACTGTGAGCAGCTGCAGAAATTAAGTGATGCCATCGCACAGAAACATTCCGAACTAATCAATCGTAAAGGTGTGGTGTTTCATCACGACAATGCGAGACCACACAAGTTTGGTTACTCGGCAAAAATTGTTGCAACATGGTTGGGATGTGTTACCACCGTATAGCCCAGACCTTGCACCATCAGACTTCCATCTCTTTCGCTCCTTGCAAAACTCCTTAAATGGTAAAACGTTTGCTTCTGAAGGACCTCATCAAACAGCACCTACACAAGTTTCTCGCAGAGAAAGATGTTTTATGAAGGTGATATTATGAAGTTGCTCGGGAAATGACAGAAGGTTTTCGAACAAAGCAGCCAATATATCATTGATTAATGTTCATTACTGTTCATTAATGTATATTAAAAAAACACACCTGAAAATCAAATGAAAAAAACGCAATGACTTTTTGAACAACCCAATAATATTCAATTTTTTCCAAGACAATCATTAAGAAAAAGTTCTTGAATTTCTTGATACAGATTTTGAATATGTTTTTGTGAAAGGACAATTTGATAAAAGTTTTGCAAAAAAAGAAATAACTTTATCGATTGTATGATTTTGCATGTCAAAGTTATCGTGAATCAATGATATAAATTTTCGGAATTAGAAATTTCGAAAGAATTATCATTGTAATTGTAAACATTATGTATATGATCTTGCTCACTACTTTCTAATCTTCTTTTATTGTGACTTATAGATTTTTGTGACTCTTGAACATTATGATATAAGTTTAAATGCCTTTTTAATGATATAAAGGTATCAAATTTTCTGTTCTGACAATCAATTTTGACACATTCATAATATTGAATTTGTTTATGTTTATATTCAAAATGGATATATAAAATTTTAATATTCAAGAGTTCTTCTTTACATATAAAACAAATCGATTTTGAAACCAAAGTGCAATATTACAAAAGGAGAACAAACAATAGAGTAAATTGAAAAAAGAAAAAATTTTAATATTTGTTAGTTAATAAAGTATAATAAAGAAAATATCAATTCTTTTTTTCATGACAAGAAATAAACTTCTCATTTTAAGTTACAACTTCAATTAGAGTAACTCCGGAAAATACATCGCGCTGGGATTTACGTCGCAGAAATCGGAAAAAATAGAAGGAATGAAGATAATTTTCCCGTAATTACTTTGTTACATTACTTTATGTTATATTAGTATGTGTTATGATTTCAGCTTCTCACTTAATATTGTGAAATTAATATTATTGTGAAATTAATATTATTGTGAATCGAATCGATTTGTCGTTGTAATAAGTAATGTCATTATAAATTATAATCTACATAAAATTATTATTGTGGGATATGTAAAAGACGTTAGTCGTTATTTCGTGATACATACGTATAGTGAAATAGTAAAGCATATTGTGTAGCAAAATATAAGTGCTTTGCTTTCAATGAAACTTTCTGAAAAAAAATTTTAAACTTTCTCAAATATTTCATAAATTTTTTTCAGAAATAGAATAAAAAATATTAGACCTTAGAATATTTTAGAATTATAACACATGAAAAATTCTAGGTAAATTATAGACGTTCTCAGACTTCTGAATTAAGTGTTTCAATTTGTATAAAAAATTTGAGAAATTTTATAAAAAGAGGTTGAGGCTCTGAACGTAACACACTATCAACACGCACTTGTCCTTCCCGTACGAACCTAAAAATTTATTAAATTACTAGTCAACTCGCGATAGTTCAACTCGCGATAGTACTGTATCGAGTATAGTTTCGTAGAATTAGCATTTTAAGACCGAAAAATCGGCGTTCCGAATCGTATTACCGAATCCAACTAATCCGCCAAAGTTAGGTTGTTTCTTATTTTAAAAACATAAACAAAAATAAATTAATATAGCGAAGTCGAATATTATATTTAAAATTATCTTACATTGTCATGAGCGTATTTTTCGAAGAATAAGAATTAATTATTTACAGATTTTGATATATCATTCAACATTATTAAAATCGAAAATGCGAATAAGCATACAAAATTTGTTAAATTGTCAATTTAACTCGACAATACTGTGGTAGTTTAGTAGAGTTAGCGTTTTAAGAAAGAACGCGAACCGAAAAATCATTTCGGCACGCATTTTCTGAGGACTACATACATAATATATAAATTCACATAAGAATTATATAAGCATTTAAGATCCAGATAGACCGTTTAAGGCTTTCTATAGTTTAATTTAAAATTTTATTTAAAGTGAATAAAAACGGACTATGAATCTTGAATAAAAACGGACTATGAATATTAATTTATATATATATGAATCCAGTCATAAGACAAAGGAGTTATCACCTAGCAAACGAGAATGGATTGAAATGAATTGAAATGGATTCAGATTTTCAAAAATATTGATTCATGAATGTTAAAATGAATGCTTTTCAAAGTTAAAATGAATGCATTTTTATTCATTTATAGGAATTGCATGAAGCATATCTCTTTGCCTTTCAATTTAAAAATAATATTAGCTTTTTCTGTGCACACAATTGTGAAGAAAAAAATTCAATCCATTTTAATTCATTCTCGTTTGTTGGGTAGTTTTATTATATCATTTTGTCTTTGTTTTATGTTTAACAAATCATTTTGTCTTTGTTTTATGTTTAAGCAAATGGAATACTGATGATCATCCAGCAAACGAGAATGGATTAAAATGGATTGAAATTTTTTTCTATCCGAATGTGTATTTTAAATAGCGAATACTTTTTTTGGATTTAATTGGATTCAATTGGATTCAGTTGGATGCAATTGGATTGCATTCATTTTACAATAACATTCGTGAATCAATATTTCTGAAAATCTGAATCCATCTCAATTCATTTTAATCCACTCTCGTTTGCTGGGCAGTGTTTATTGGGCGTCATTAAGACCTTGGCATATAAAAAACTTAAAAAAAAGAAGGAAATCAACATGTTAGATTCGCTACTGCTTATGTTAGTCTAAAGTTATATTTATTGCTAGTACTACAAATCTATCTAGTTTACATCACGTGCACTATAGATTTTCAGTACTGGCAGTAAATTTTAGAACACAGCTTAGGCCCACAATAATCTAGCTTTAGGAGGTCTTCAGCCGAATGAGATTTAATAATATTTATCTCTGTCTTTAAACTGCACAGTCTTTAGTCTTTACCCGTTAGACTTAAGTGAATTGAGCAAAACTCAATAGGTCTTCTTATGACCTAAGAGCACAGTTTTCTGGTCGGTATATTGTTACTTACAACTTACGGCTTATGACTTACGTCTTACATCTAATCATATACGTTGAATTTATTCACTAAACAAGGTTGATTACATAATAGATAAAGATTTTAACCTTAGTTTAACCTTAGTTTAATAAAGGTTAAAATCTAACACATAAGTGTGAATACATTTTTTAATGCATATATTTAATATTTGCAATTAATTTTAATACTTTATAAATTTCTAATTTCAATATATATATATATATATAAATAAATAATCTTAAAGATATATTTACCTCGACTAATAAAAAAGAAAGCAATCTTGAAAAATTGGATTTAAAATATGTAATAACATAAAAATAACAAAAATATAAAAATATGTAATAACGTAAAGTTAAATTATCTAATAATAATTAGGAAATGAAAAATGATAATGCAAAAATACATATTTAAAAAAATCAATAAGAATTATAGCAACATCAATAACTCTCATCATTATTTGAAAAGTTTTTTGTTATACTTTTTGTAAAGAATTAGGGAAGAACTTAACTTATATCTGGTTAATTAATTAATTTTATCATTTTCAAATGCAGTCCATCTTTTGGTGCTAATATAAATGCTCTAGGATCATTTACGTAAGGTATTGGAGTTTTCTCACAAGTCTCGATTTTGTAGTTTCGAAATATCTTTGTAAGCCCAAGTTTAGACTGATAAATATCAAAATGAGCTCCTGATAGAAAATAAAAAAAGTTCTTAAGGCATAAATGAGATCAAAGATCTCGATTAAAAATATTTTTAATAACAAATTAAGGAACGAAAAGTGATATTTAAATTTATTTATCTTTACCAATGCAATTTCTTGGTCCGTCTCCGAAAGATAGGTAAGACATTGAGTGTCTACTCTGTACAACTTCATTATTAAATCTTTCTGGATCGAAGACATCTGGTTTTGGATAAATATTCGGATCTTGATGAATCGCGTAAATAGGAATCCATACCTTTTGATCTTTCGGTATACTAACTTTAGTACCATCAAAAGTATAACTCGATGTGGATTGTCTCATAATAATCGTTCCTGGTGGATATTTCCGTAAAGTTTCTGCATTAAAAATAATGTTAAATTATGTATTTATATATTTATGTATTATATTGAAAAACTATAATAGGTTGATTAAATTTATTAGCATGAAATTCTACTGTAATATTCTTGAAAAAAGATAGAGAGAAACAAAAATAGCATATTATTTCCCTATTTAATTATTTTTTCAAATGACGTACCTTTGAAAACCATATCTAAATAATTTATTTTTTTTATATTTTTTAATATCATATATTAAATCTTCATCATATTTGCATAGATCTGGTCGATTTCTTCACGCAACTTGTCTTGTACTTCCTGATTTAATACTAATTCATAAAATGCGCTAATAGTAGTTGATGAAGTCAAAACTACCAACAAAAAATGCGATTGCTTGAGAAGCTATTAAACCGTCCGTCAGAAAAATATTATTTTCTCCTATTATAAATAAATAATTTAATTTTCTGACAGATTAATTACTTAAAAATTTATTACTTAAAAATTTATATACGTATATTTTAAAAAGCAGCTACTAGTAATATAGAACTATTCTTAATCAAAACTGAACCAAAAATTCCTCTATCATTTTCGCAATTTTTTTTTAGTTACCTAATAAGCAAAATGTATGAAATCGACACATAAGACAACTTTAAGATATCTTTAAGAATTTTCTTTAATCAACTTTAAGAGCTTTCTTTAATTCAATTTTAAGATGTCTTTAACATTGTAACAAATACATTTATTGTCTAACTAAAATCAAAATTAAATTGAACGTTCACCAGATTAAAATTATTCTTACATGCAATTATTCCATTTAAGTTACATAAATCAAATTTTGTACATCAATGAAAATTTACAAGTCTTTGCAATCAGTCTAGAAATTTTTCGTTATACAAATACAATCGCGCTCGATCGCGTACATTTTTACTAAAGCTTTACTGCTCGCATCAATAAACAAAAGAATGTTCAATTCGAGGAGCTTAACTAATTCACTCGAGGGTGAGTGGCGATGCTCACACGATGCTACCAGTTCTCTCTTTGTTGTGAACTTCCTCCGAATGATCCTTTTAATTTATTCCACAAGTTTTCTGGCTCCTCAGACTGGGAGCAACGAGGTTCCCTTATTCGCAACCTATATCCGCGCTCCAAGATTAATTTCTGAGTTGTTGCTTCCGGACACAATGTGTCAATAAGATAATTCGGCTGTTCGGCGATACTAGCAATCAAGAGCAGAGCTTAGACTAATCGCTCTCATTGTGCCTTTTCCACCATCATCGCCTATCATTCCTCTCCTTATCCTAAATATCGGGGATTATCCCATTGTCCTTACATCTTTAAAATATTCAATAAAAAACACTAAAAGATATTTTAAAGTTGTCTCATGTATTGATTTTATCCTTATTTGGCAATGTATAGAAATTAATATTTTGTTATCTATTACAAAAATTGCAGAATTTTTTGATTCAGTTTTTGATCAAAAATAATGCTGTATGATTTAGTGAGCATTTTTTAAGATACACATTTTTTAAGATACACTTCTCAAAAATTTCTTAATAAAAAATACTTTATTATAGTGTTTTAAAAACATTTCGACTTCAGCTACAAAAATGTACGACAAAAAATAGTCATTCCTGTTTAAAAATTCATGTTGACCTAACCTTGGTAATGCTAATATGCAAAATCTGTTATTCCCACCTTGTTTCCCCCCAAAAATATATACAACTTTTATATAAAACTTTTTCTCGTATCTCTCATAGTTTCAGAGATATCCGCTTGGAATGTTCCATATACGACTTTCCACACAAAAGAGATCCATCCATAGTGGAAGGATTCTTGGTGGAAAGGATAACATGAGCTGTGTTCCGTTTCACGCATGATGCGCAAGCTGTATTATTTATCCTTGTTATTCACTGAATGTTAAACAAGAATAAATGATGCATCATGCATGAAATGGAATGCAGCCACTGTGTGCAATTGGACGGTTTGTCTCTCTCTAAATCTCCGCCCTCTCAGTCTGTGGATGAGGTTCAAGAACTGCAATTGTAAAACGCTAGAAACATGTGATGGTATCCATAGGTTGACGTTACACGCTCTACACAATAGCGAAGCATTTTCAAGTTGGTGCAAACCCGGTCGGGCCGAAAACATTATTAAGATGTCGTAAATTAATCCGAGAACTGTATTAGCATCTTAAGGTATTATATTTAAGACAGATATTACATTTAAAATAAAAACGAATTATGAATATCCTATGTTTAATGATTGGTTTTTCCTTATGAATAGTCATATGCCCGTATTCATAATCAGACTTTGTACTTAAAGCTTCCTTAAATTTATCTTTAGATACTCTACGAATTATTTCATTGGCTGCTGAGCATGTAAAGATAAATTTAAGGAAGCCTTAAATATAAGACCTGACTATGAATACAAGTATTAGACGGAGAGGGCAGAGATTTAGAGAGAGACACTGTCTAACTGCACACATCATGTTATTCCTTCCACCATATGAACGATGGGGCGCATTCCACTTAATAGCTGCATTCAGCAGAGCACAGTCTTACAATTGTTTTGTGATTCTCTGCTGAGATAGGATCATTCCTCTTGATCTAAAAGCATAACCCAATCAGCGCGAAGAAAATTACCAATTACAGTTGCAAAATAAACGTTCTGCTGAATGCAGCTAATGTTCGCAATACTCGCATCTTTATTATTTTATCCTTATTATTTTAAAACAAGGATGAAATAATGCTCGCGAGCATTACAAACGTTAAGTGGAACCAAAGAGGTTGTATATATAAAGTAAGCAAGATATAGGGACTCCTATAAGTGGAAATGACAATAGAAAAGGAAAGAATACCGATTGACTATCTTTGTCTAATATTGCGTCGCGCTTAGAACTTTAAAAGCTGAGTGAGGCGGCATCAATATATTACTCTCCTGAAATGTCCCCACCTAACAGTGAAAATCAATAGCGCGATTAAAGGATGCTGATGGCCATCTCCAGAGAGAATCGAGGGACAGTGGAGCAGAACTGGGACTCACCCAGAAGCCGCTATTTGTAATGTACCGTTGAAGTGAGTAGGAGATATGGTAGGAGCGTGATGGAACATACAGTGCTGCACACTAATATTGCAGGCACTAATATTGTGTATGTACACATTGCAATACAAATAGCGGAACTAATCAGAGAAGAAAACTGTCTGCTCCACTCTCCCTTGATTCTTTCTGGCCATCTCGTTTTCTGTTTATTTCTATTCGCTCACAATTTTAGTTGGCTCCCCTACTTCAGGGATCGGCAAAATGCTGAAACTGGACTGAAACGCCCCGCGGGCGCCCGTGAATACCCGACTATTGTGCATATCTACAGTCAATTTTATTCACAACTCAGGAACTTTTCTATTTTTTTTGTTTTTATTTTATATTTTGTTTTACTTTATAATAAAATATTATTAAATCAAATTATTATTGTTATAAATAAAAAGCATTTTTATATATGTATATTCGAAATCTACATTGTTATTATTTCATACTAATTTGGAATTATCTAAATTTGTATAAAAGACTATATTTTAATATTTCTCCTGAACAATATCGGAAATTCTTTTGCAGTATAAAATATCTGTATATGTTTTTTCTTTTTTACAATTGCTGTTCGATATATTAAGAAAATATTAAGAAAAATTAAAAAATAATTAGAAGGACAATTTTTGAATAAATACTATAGTTTAAGGAAATGAGAAAGATGTATATAATTATATATAATAATATATATAAATTATATATAATTATAAGAATATTATACAATCTGATACAATTTTATCTTTTGTACAAGAAACTATGAAAAATTATTTTTCTAATTATTTTTTTTAATTATTTTATTTTTTTCTATTACATATTTACATATGAACAGAAATTATACAAGAGAAAGAAAATGCGTCTTCCATGTGACACCTCTTATTATTTCTCCTTATAGCATTTATTGCTTAAAGACGTTCAACTATTTGCTCAACGCATTCAATAATTACCCGCGGGCAACTGGACGCTCGCGAACAGTGCCCATCTGCCGATCTCTGCCCTATTCTATATACAACCTCTTTGAGTGGAACCTATGGTGTACAGTTCAGCCAAATCACGTCTACTTTTGCTCCGCGTCAATAGGGTGCAAGAGTCACTAATCGCGAAACGCGAAACATGAGGCGGTATTCATAATACGTTCTTATTTTAAAACCGTCTTAAATAATATCTTAGATTAAGATGCTAATACAGTCCTCGAATTGATTTACGACATTTTAAGATTGTACTTAAATATAAGAATCGACTATGAATATCGATCTGTTTCGCGTGAAATTGACTGAATCTTTCCTTGTTTGATGCATTTTATGTTTCTCTTTTTATATAGAAAGAGAACCTAAGATTAAACGAGAATGGATTAAAATAATAATAGATTAAAATTTTTTGAATGCATACTTTAAATTCCATGAAAATGGATTTAAATGGATTAGATCCAAGCTGATACTGGTTTAATATTCGAAAAAAAGCATTCATATTTAAGGCTTGCAAATTTATTCCTAAGACATTTATAATAATTATTCCTGAAATTATCTATTTCAAATTGATATTAAAAAACGCACCTTAGTAGGATTCTAATCTGGGACATCTGGATTATGAATTTTCTACATTACCTACTACATCACTTGCACTTCTTCAATTGATAAGTGTCCCAGCAAATGGATTGAATTAAAATGAATTCAGATTTTTAGAAATATTCATTCACGAATGTTAAAATAAATACTTTTCAATCCTCAATGCATTTTTATTCATTTATAGAAATTGTATGAAGCATCTCTATGCCTTTCAATCTAAAAATAATATTAGCTTTTTTTTATGCATACTCATTGTGATGATACTGTTCAATTCAAAATTTTGAAGAGAAAATGCAATTTTTCAATCCGATTGTGCATCGAATGCATCGAATTGAATCCAATTAAATACAAAAAAAGTATTTGCTATTTAAAATACGCATTCAGATAGAAAAAAATTTCAATCCATTTTAATCCTCGTTTATTGGGATGTTATTTATTGTCTACAATTATAACAGCTAAACTAGCGCACGAAATTACATAGATATAATAAAAATATCATCATTTAAGAGTACAGATATAAAATATAAACAATTTACATGAGACAACAAATGGGTAAGAATCGGATAATCTAATCTCGCTTGGCCATCGTGCGTCACGATCACCGTAATATTTCGGGCTGTGTTCAACTTGATTTACGAGTGCTCATGTCGTCATTCATTTTACTTATAATAAAAAAGAAACAAAAGAACATAGTTGAATTATTTTTACATTACAATTTTTTTGGACTTATTGGGAGTACAAAATAGTTCGGTCCATTTGGGGTCCTTCTTGGGGTCGTAGAATATCCACTTCTCATCTCCAGTCACAATCCGATGCAAAAAACCTTTTCTCTGTTGTCTTTGAATCAGCTGTTCGCAAGTGAAAAATCGCCTTTCAACATTTCTCGGTTTCAGTTCATAAGGCACTCAATTTCCTTGTTTTTGAATTATTCTCATGGCTCTCAATCGTACAGAAACGGCTTGTTACCCCCAATGATTCTGCAAGCTCCTCTTGCATTTGACTCTGATCTTCGAATAATGTCTCTAATTCTTTGTCTTCGAATTTTTTTGGCTGTCCAGAGCGAGGCTTGTCTTCAACGCTGAAATCTCCATCTTTAAAACGTCGAAACCATTCCCTACATGCTTTATCAGTTGGAGCAGTGTCACCATAAACTTCGACAAGCATTCGATGGGCTTCAGCCACACTTTTCTTCCAATTAAAATAGAAAATCAAAATCTCCCGCAAATGCTACTTGGTTAACACAAAATTCGACATTTCAAACACAGTAAAATCAAGGTTTTTTTGAAACTCAAAGCAATATAAACCGAATGTTATTAACAGATGTTTAACCTCTCTGAAACCGCCAAAATCAGCTGTCACTATGAACCATTCACAAAAGCTGGAGCTATCTTTAGGGAAACGGACCGAACTAATTTGTACTCCCAATATAATATAATATAAAAAAAATAAATAATGCATGCACAAGAAAAATAAAGGCAGATACAATGAACACATACCAATACCATCCAATTTATCTGGATGGTTTTTTAATTCGCGATGGTTTTTTAATATATTAATAAAATCGTTCCTAATGATATTATTTGTTTCTCTATAATTTATGTTTTTCATGATGATATATGAAGAATTTGATAACATTTGCGGCATGAAATAACCAAAGAGAATATTATAAAACCATGAAAAATCTGTCTGACTAATTTTTTAATTCGCAATAATTTTTCCAGGATGGATTGATTTGACGGAATAATTCCCTTCCCATCTTACGAAATTCGCTATTCTCGTCCGATAATGCATTCATTTCGATGCTGAAGACATTTTACTACAATTACCGATAACGTCCGTTGCATATTTGGCTGTTAATTCACAACATTCTACTGTATTGCCTGTATTACTTTGTCTATATATTGTATAAGATCGGCATATTTTGATATTAAGCCAAACATTTTCTTCACTTTGCTAAATGTAAATACAGGCGACAATTTCATCCTTAACGATCGGCTCCAAAATCTTTTCGGCTCCAAAAAGAAAAGATTTTGCGACAGCGGATCTGTCTGCAATATGATAACATGAAAAACAAAATTATAAGAAAGTAAATTTAACTCAAAATTAAGTTCTATCGAGTCAAAGAAATTTTCTTGGAATTTTTCAAAGCAAGTCTCACGATTCTTAATACATCACTTTATTTAATAAATTATACAGTGCCAAAGATTTCGGTTGAATATCTCGGAAAGTATATATTTTTAAGAAAAATTTTAGAAAAGTTTAGGTAAAATTTTAAAAAAGATCTATTCAATGATCTTAGTCCAGTTTGACTTTAATTGGGTAACATTGCCAATGTTAAATCAAGGGCATCGATTTTTTTTTTAATTGAACACTCTATTTGGCTTCAGAATCTAGTAATCGATGTTAAAAGCTTTTCAAAACACTGCAATGAAGTTCTAATAAAATTATTAGAATTCTATGAGAAGAAAATTAGTGATTTTTATCTCTTGCAATTTTTTTGTAAAGTTGATAGTATTTGAGTAAAAAATTATTCAATACCAATATTTGGCAATATTTAATAATTAATATTTTGTTAACTATTGCGAAAATTGCAAAATAGTAGAGAACTTTTCGGCTCAGTTTAATCCACTACACAAAAGCGATCTACATAAAAATCGCTTTCGGGATACCCTATATATATACACACATATAAGACACCGGAAGTTTTGCGGGTTATCACCGTGTTTTTTTATCTATTGCTAGTGCAATTCATTGCTAAACATTAGCAATAGTTGAAAACTATAAGCAAAAACTCGTAAACTTTTTCTGGTGCCTTTGAAAATACCTGTGAAAGTCTAAAAAGCGTTATATACATATGATGATTAATATACATGTACAAAATATACATATGTTTTTTTAACTCTCTTTTTTTAACTTTTTTTTTACTTTGAAAATAATATTGTAAAACGGTCCATTGCAACTGGCTCAATTTACTCTTAGTCTTATTTTCTTTGATTAATTTTATAAAAAAAAAAGGATAACATTCAGATATCTTTATGTGACCTTTTAGAAATTTCTAAGTTATCAGATTCAGAAATGAAATATCTTTTAAAAACCTTTTTGATAACATATTATTATGTGAGTAAAGTATTCAATTTTAAAAAATCGATGTAACTGACCTGACATTGGCGACGTCATCCAAGGTCAAACTGATAAGATCATTGAATAGATTTAAAAAAATTTTTTTAAAATTTTTATGTACATTTTTCTCAAAAATACATACTTTCCGAGATATTCGACCCGGAACTCTTGGCGGGAATTATATATGTATGCATGGATTTAAAAAAGACGCTCGGATTTAAAAAAAAATCATACATATTATATTTTGTTCAAGCTTCATAAACTTATATTATAATCATTTTTAAGTACTTATTTTCTCGGAACTGGTAAAGCCTCTGTCGATGAACGTGGTAAAATCTTTGATGAGAATATCTTTAATTAAATCTTTTTTTAGATCTTTTATAATAAGAATGAGTGTCTTCCTAGCAAATATTCCAATTAATGGTTCATTTTTATAGGTGTTGTATATTTCTGTTGAATAATCATCCGCAGATATCTTATTTACATAATGTCTTTAAAGTTGCCAAGTCCCGGTATCGGTCGTGGACCAGGAATACCACGTGATTTCCAAAAATCAAAAGTTGATGTGAGAAAATAATAAAAAGCGAGAACTGTGGCAACAATGCTGCATAGTATTTCGAAGAATTCCATTATCTAACAACTTCCAGTTGGTTATCATAAATTATTTTTACTGAAAAAGAAAAGGAAACAGTGTTTTATTATAGTATTATCTCCGTATTATAAAGATAAAATTCAAACAAAATGTATCTTTTAAGATATGAATCAAATTAGATTTGACAAAATTTTTGTCGTTTCTAAAATCATTACTAAAATCATTACTAAAATGATCGGTACATTATCTTATATGTGCATTATACATTAACTTGTTGTGATACATATTTTACTTAAATTAATATTGATTTTCAAATTTGAATTTAATTTAGCATATATTTTGAAGGACAGTAATACGAGGGCAAGTCAATAAGTTTTTAGAAAAACATAGTAAAACACATTTTTTTTGATCGATTCATTTTTATTTCTCAACTCTTCAATAATCTCCTTTCAGCTCGATACACTTCATCCAACGATTCTCCAACTTTTTCAAGCCGTCCGAATAATATGATTTGTCCAATCCTTCAAAATAAGTCTCTGTTTCGGCGATGAGCTGCTCTCTGGTGGTGAATCTCTTTCCTCCGAACCATTTCTTCTCAAGTTTGGAAATAGAAAATAGTCACAGGGGGCTAAATCTGACGAAGATTCTTGATGGAGAAGCAATTCGTAGCGGAATTCGTTTGGCCATCAGTGCCGAGCACGTGTGAACCTGTGCATTGTCTTGAAAGAGCACTTTCTTCTTCACCAAATGGGAACGTTTTTTCTTTAAAATGTTATTGAAACGGTAATAAAGCTGCGTAGTAATCGCTATTGATCATTTGCTTCGACGGAAGGTAATCGATATGAATTATATCGCGTGCATCCCAAAAAACTGTGATCATCATCTTTCCGTCTGACTTTATGGTCTTCGCCTTCTTCGGAGCTAGTTCATTCGGTGAAGTCCATTGTTTTGATTATTCCTTCGTCTTGAGTGTGAAGTAATGGATCCATGTTTCATCCACAATAATGAATCGATGCAGAAATTCATCTAGATTACGTTGAAACATCTCCAAACATTGTTTTGAAATCGTCACATGATCGCGCTTATGATTTACAGTGAGCACAAACGCGGCACAAAGCCACTTACTGATAGCTTTTTCACTCAATTGTTCGTGCAAAATTGAAATTACTGTGATATGCCTGTCGCTTCAACAAGTTCGCGCACTTTCACTCGTCGATCAGTCAAAACAATATCATGGATTTTATCGATGATTTCTGGCATAGCTTAATTGGACGTTCCGAACGAGGTGTACTACACGTACAACTACATTTAAATTCATTCACTCAACTGTATACAGTCGCAAACGTTGCTACAGATGTGCTATGAACATTATCCAACTCGGCTTTGATTTCTTCCAACGTTAAACCTTTCATATGTAGATGTTTGATCACTGCATGAAACTCGTTTTTTTTTCCATTTTATAAAAAATACAAAGATTGTTCGCTTTAATTGTCTACAGAAATGAAACCATGTGATGAATTCCGCTCAAAATTTGATAGTATCAAAATTTGATCAGCTGAGAGATGCTACTTGTCAAAAAGTAATGTGACATGACACTGCGAGTGCCCTCTAACAGATTTTCTAAGAACTTATTGATTTGCCCTCGTAGTAACAAAAAAATTCATACTTAAGCAGCTAGAAATAATGTATGGAATTATTGTGGAGTTATCATTTCTGTCATCTGTTCGACTCTTTTTTGTGGAGTTATCCTTTCTGTCATCTGTTTGACTTTTTTTTGTATAATGCAAAAATATTTTATATTGGATTCATCAACTCTATCTTCTGTTCTAGTATCTAGACAAGTTTTCTAGTTTTCTTTGCCTTAATAAATTAAATCTGTTTAAAGACGCATATTGTGAATGAAAAAATTCATTAGAAATATTAAAAAGTTCTTTTTTTTCAAATATTCTTTTTGATATTATTAATTTAAAATTGTAAAAGTCTATAATGTTTAAAAGCGTCAGAGATTTCTCAATTTCCTCAAACATGGATTGAAATGGATTGGAAATTTTCAATCCATTCAAATTCGTATTTTAAATCCATAAAAATGAATTGAATTCCATACAAATATTTTTATATATGTAAAAGTTTAAATAAATTAAAGTAGTAATTATATGAAATTCTAGTTATTATTTTAAAACTTTTATACAAAAAATATATGCTATATAATAAAGGAACCGTGTTAATATAAAATATACATAAAAACGATTAATTTATTAATTAAAAATAAGGAATTTATATAAGTAACATTTATTGTACATATTTGCATAGTTCTTTTTATGTTTCTTTTAACTACTAAATGAAGAAGAATCTTCATGATTTTTATGGTACAATTTTTTTTTCAGTTGAATTAAAATAAAAAATTTCTTATTTCTGAATGAAATAGCATTCATGAATGCATTTTTAAATGAAACAATGGATTTTTTACTCACAATTTTGAATTGAATAATATGGCTCACTTTAAAAGAAATACTTTTTTTTATATTCAACTAGATTAAAAAAACCTCATTTACTATTCAGAATTTTAAATTAAGCAATTTTATGGACACACATCACACAAAATACGATAATATTATTTTTAGATTGAAAAGCATAGAAATATATTCTATGCCATTTCTATAAATAAATATTACTATTCAAATATATTAAAAATTTATACCAAAATTTAGTGGCCCGTTTTTTTTGCGGATCATTGTGTTAACAATTGTTTGTACATTTTAACATTGTATGTACATACAAAGAGAAATATTAAAAATCTTGAAACATTCGTTCGGAAAAAAAGCGTTAGGTAAATATTTGCACAAATGCGCAATCAAAGATTGCATCAGCAAAGATAAAAAATTATTGAAAAATAGAAAGTAATATTGTCAATTACTTCTTAATACAGAACGCTTAGATATATTAGGTGTACAATTTTGCTTCCGCCGTTTTTTTTCCGAAATTCGAGGCTTTATTGTAAAAAACTGGTTATACATTTATGATTCAGAGTATTGTCCATCGCTGACCACTACTTTCTCCCATCTTTCGGGTAGCGTACGAATCCCGTGTCGAAAAAACTGGTCATCTTTTGAGGCTATCTATGAATCGATCCAATTTTTTACTTCTTCATAAGACCGGAAGTGCTGATCAGCCAGGCCGTGTGCCATTGTTCGAAACAAGTGATAGTCAGAGGGAGCAACGTCTGGAGAATACGGCGGGTGGGGTAGGACTTCCCATTTCAACGTTTCCAAGTATGTCTTGACTACTTTCGCAACATGGGGTCGAGCATTGTCATGCTGCAAAATCAATTTATCGTGTCTCTCGTTGTATTGCGGCCGTTTGTCTTTCAATGCTCGGCTCAAACGCATCAATTGCGTTCGATACCGATCGCCTGTGATTGTTTCAGTCGGTTTTAACAGTTCATAATACACTACGCCGAGCTGGTCCCACCCAAATACAGAGCATGACCTTGGACATCAAAATCACCGTTCTTGAAGCGTTGAAACCACTCACGACGTTCTTTCACTAATAGTGGCCTCACCATAAATATTTGAGAGCATTCGTTGAGCCTCAGCCGCAGATTTCTTCATATTGAAGCAAAATATTAAAACCTCCCGCAAATGACGAGAATTTGGCTCGTAAACTGACATTTTCAATCGAGAATAACTTTATGACACAAATCGACTAATGTTTCTATGGGGTTATGTTGACAGATGCCCAAGTTTATTGTATGACGTCTGATCTATTTATTTCGACCACCACTTACCGCTAAAGCCTTCTATAGGAAAATTGCTTCGGCGGAAGCAAAATTGTACACCTAATAGGTTATACAATATTTTATGATATTATGCAAGTGATCTTAAAATTTATTGTAAGTTATAGAATCACTACTTAAAATTTACTTCAGTTATAAAATCAGTCACTACTTAAACAGTTGGGGTTTTAATAAATTTGATCCAATTACTTTACAATCGGTGCATTGATGCATTTTGATTGATAGTCTCTAATTATTGTTTATTATCGAGGTAAAAAATTGTTTTTGTGATAGCGTCAATAAAATCGAATCTTTATATTTTTTATTGAAGAAAACAACAAAAAAGCAGGCAATAAGAAATCGCTTTATCGCTTTAAAATCCTCAAATCCATCTATAAGAAGTTAGTACTCCACTTTTGGAATTAACTTATTTTGAGAATTGTGTTGGATTGTACTATGTTTGTACTACATTATGCCCAAATATTAAAATAAATATTAAAATAAAATATGAAAAATACATTTAAAAATAAAAAAAACGATTTTTTAGACCAGCTCCCCACTTTGCGATTTTTTTAAATTTTCATGATTGTGCTAGATTGTACTGGGTTGTGCTAGTTCTTCCTTCTGCAAAAAGGTAATGAGAAGCCTCTCTCCAGGAGCCAATGTTGTAATCGTTTCGCGATACCAGCTCCTCTTGGAGGATCCCGACCTGCCGGTCGCCAAACTGCGTCCCGCCCATAACAGGTGCGCGATGACATTGATGTGGAGCGAGGAGCCACTAAGTCCCCCCTCCTTCCCAACACCTGTAAGGGTCGGAGGAGCAAACGAGTTCCGCAGTCTGCTTCATAAGACAGCCGCTGCGGGACGTGGGGGTCCGTTCGAGAAGGACGCGGACTCTGCTGCCCCCCTCTCCCGCACAAAACTATCGCGTGGGGCAAAGTGAGGGGGCGATAATCCCCCTCACTTAGATCGGGAGGTCAGCCTACACTTGGGCATCCCGGGAAGTCCAAGTCATCCTAGAGGCTCCCCAGAGGCGATGTGCCGGTAGCGGATGACAGGCTCGAGGGTGGGCATCGGATGAATGCTGTGCTCGATACCCTCCCCCCCCCCCTGCAACTAAGAGTCAGTGAAGGACACCGACGGGGGTTTTAGTTGTGCGAGTCCCACCTTCGATTCCATTCCTGCGGGGCCGAGGATATATCTTCAAATAATGACAACAATAGAAATTATAAATAAATGGTTTTTGACAAATCGGAATAAAAATGTTTATGTACGATGTAGACGTTTATGTACATATCGGTTATTCAAATATCATAAAATTATATATCTGAGTTGTACTAGTCTAGCACAAGTCAACACAAAATCCTCGGCACGCCGATATTAAGGGCATTTTAATTGAATTGATTGTCAATTTTTAATAATTATGGACAAAAAAGCTGCCAAATAGAATGCCAAAAACCGCGCGCAAGAGTAAAGTGCTTTTAATATTATTGTGCTGAGAATTTTGAAGGTTGTGCTAATTTATGCTAGGCTAGCACAATTCAGACATGCATTTTTATAGTATTTGAATAACTGATACATATGTCATTTTTATTCCGAATTGTCAAAAATTATTTTTTTATTATATCTTCTATTAATGTCATTATATTTAAAAGTATCACTTTGATACAATATTAGCACAATTTAGCATAACTTGGCACAATCATGAAAATTGAAAGAATTGTAAAGTGGGAAGGGAAAGCCTACCAGGTGTATAAGCTTAAATCCGCTGTTTTTTAGTCAGAAAAACACATTTTTTTTTCCTAGGAAGCAAAAACAAATTTATTCAAAGTACTTGCCCTCGCTAACTATACATTTTTCCCATCTTTCGGGCAATTTGTGTATATGCGCCAAAAAAATTCCTCATCTTTCAAGGTAAACCACTCATCAAGCCATTTTCGGACGTCTTCGTAAGAATCGAAGTGCCGCTCAATGAGCGCGTGGCCCATCGACGAAAACAGGTGATAGTCAGGTGCTAGATCTGATGAATAAGCGGGATGAGGCACTTCCCAGTTGAGTGTCTCCAAGTAGTTTTGGACCATTGTTGACGTTGCGATGGTGCGTTGTCGTGGAGGAAAATCAGCTTGTCATGTCTTTTCCGATAATGCGGCCTTTTTTCACGCAGAGCACGGTGCAATTTGATCAGTTGTTGGTGGTAGCGGTGAGCATTAACAGTTTCACCAGGTTTGAATAGCTCGTAGTAGATGACCTCTCCTGATCCCACCAAACGCACAGCATCGTCTTCCGTCCGAAGCGATTTCTTGAGGAAGACGTTGATGGTTGGGCGGGATCAACCCAAGATTTCTTGTTTTCGTGTTTAGGATTCTGAAAATAGATCCACTTTTCATCGCCTGTCACAATGTAGGAATGACTTTCTTTTTTGTCTGGCAAGCAGAATTTAGCATGTGTTCAGTTCATGCGGCACCCATTTTCCGATCTTTTGAACCTTCCCCATGGCATGTAGCCGCATGGAAATGGCTGCTTGAGAAACACCCAATTGCTCGGCAAGCATTTTTTGCGATTGGGTATCGTCCTCGTTCAAAAGAGCCTGCAATTGACATCCTCAACCTTCCTGAGCGGATTTTCATGCTTCTTGTCACTCAGGTCAAAATTGTCGTCATTGAACCGGCGAAACCAATCTCTGCACGTTGTTTCCGATAAAGCATTGTCACCATAGGCCTCCACAAGCATTCGATGCGATTTCTTCAAATTGAAACAGAGAAACAAAGCTTCTCGCATATGCTTTTTTTTTAGCAAAAAACTAGACATGATTACGAAAGAAAAAATGTATGTTGTTGTATAAAATTGCTGATGATGTGCACTGGTTAATGTTGACAGACACATAAAAATACATAAAAAAAAGTTTGTTTGTGTAGTTTTGAGTAGTTTTGTACGCTCACTAATGCCACCTATGAGCAAACAGCAGATTTAAGCTTATACATCTGGTAAGCTAAAAAATTGTTTTTTTAATTTTCTAACGAATTTTTCATATTTTGACTTTAATATTCGAACACAATGTAGCACAAACCTAGCACAATTCAGCACAATTCTCAAAATAATTTAATTTCAAAAGTGAGGGGGCTAACTTCTTACAGGCGTAGTCAAGTCTTCAACTTCGAGCGGTACACTTAGCAATAAAGGGAATAGTAAAACATAATGCGGAGACACAAATCATCAACATTCTGATACGTTTTAATGATGATTTATCCACACAACATAGGAACGAATAATTAAATGCTCACACATGCAACATATACGGTATAACGTAATCTGTCCAAAGATTGAATTAGGTCTATTTCTTATTGCTGCATTTTCTGAACTAGTACACAGTGCAATAAGTTGAAGTGAAACAAATATATGTTTGTTTCACTTTAACTTATTGCACTGGTTCAGAGTGCAGCAATAAAAAACAGATTATTATTGCAGTGTTTGAATTGCCTGATTCCGAATGTGGCAACATAATATTTGAAAGATAATATGAACATACAATAGAGTCTATTTTCTGGAGATATTTTCTGGAGATAGGTAGTATCTCAGCGATAAGTCAAGCGCAGCGTTTTATTTATTATGTAACGAAAAGAAAAGAAAAAATTCCGCTTGAAAATCGTGAGATTGATTCCTGTTCTTTCGTTCAAAATACAACTCTGGTAAACGTTTCTTCGTCTGATGTTGATAAATGCACATATGATAAAACAACTTCTTTCAGTATACGTGTGAAAATGAAATTATAGAATTTGCTTCTTTTTCTTTCTAAAATTATTTATTTTGATGTTGAAACAAGAAATAAATGTGATATTATCATATTAAAATGTACAGTAGTGTAATTTTAAATAAAAAATTATGGCCGCGCGATAATAAATTATTGCCACGTGAAAACTTATATTCT
>NW_017259564.1:261293-271745 GCF_001594045.1 Atta colombica
TTTAGATATCTTATGCAACATAAATGTTATCTGGGTCACCTCCGATTTCGATAAAATTAGGCTCATTCGACGCGTTTTTGGATAATTCCGGACTTTTTTTCTATCAGATTCTTTCATTTTATGCAAAAACGTGTAAACCCAGGTTTTTTTCAGGGTCTATCGCCTTGTAACTTACCAATTAGCATTCAAATTTTTCATTTTGTTTATATGTGCTATAACTTTGAAGCGGATGGAAGAATATACTACAATCTATATATGAAATCGGATTAGTTGGCATTTTTTTATTTCTTTTGTGACATTGTGCAACGAGAGGCGACAATTATATATCGTTTATTTCTATAACGTTCATATTCCTGAAAATGTAAAGCCTAAAGCGTTTAAGCGTCAAAGAAGTGTGAACAAAGAATTTTAACACTTCTTAAACATTTCATTGACTTTCCATTAACTCTGGTTTTGAATATTCATACTCCACGAACTCTCTCCAAACGCTCCATAAAATGTGCCCGAAACACATCTGTCACATTTCTCACACGTTTAAAATTTTCTTTTTTTCATTAACGTTTCTCATTAAAATTCCGCAAAAAATGCATGGAGTGTATTGATACACTTTCTAAACACTTCATTCATTAATACTTCATCTACGCTTCCTAAATGTTCAACAAAATCTTGGGAAACTCGCAAACAGCGTTTTCTAGTACAGAAGCGGATATGTTGCTATCTCTGAATCAGTCAAACGAAATAATATCAAGAAAGAGTATCAATTCGCTTAAGAAAAGATTTGTTAAGTGAATTAATAAATTACAACGAGTTTATAATAATTTTTAATGATAATCAAAGCGTTCAGAGGTTAGCATCTAATGCAGTCTTTCACAATAAAACCAAACACATAAATGTTAAATATTATTTTGTCAGAGGAGGTATTGAAAATAAACAAGTAATACTTAAATATGAATCTACTGATAGCAAACATTTTTACGAAATCATTAAGTAATGTCAAACAAACTTTTTTGTCTTAAAGGTTTAGGTTTAGAAGTTAGGTACAATCAATAAAATATTATTTTTTATTCGTTAGATTAAGGAGGACTTAATAATATAAGTAATCTAAACTGCGGTTTAGATTTTCGATTTGGACGCTTTCAGCGCTTTTCAATACTATTCTTATTTTACATCTAATGAACGACAAAGCCAGAATGATTACAAGCGTTTAAAGCGCGTGAGCGTCCAAATCAACCGCAATCCTAGTGAGTTCATGCAAATATCATGACTGTATGAGAACGCCAGAAGGAGCATGTGTATGATGTATGAATAGCATACAACGTTTCTTTTGTTTAATTGCTAAGGTGTGCTGTTTTATTTGCTCTCTTTTTCATTATACTTCATTTCTAACACTTAACAGTTCGTTATAATAAAGTTATCTTGGTATAAAAACCTGACTCTAATATAAAAGAGTTAACCAGTTATTTAACATACTTTATTATTATTCATACTGTTTATAAATGAGTATTTGTGCTGTTAGTTTGCATTAGGACATAGATGTATACAAAATTATTAATATTATTAAAGGATTGACTTGAAAAGGTATTATGATACACAGAAACAATACACGTGAAAATCTTTGTAGAATATATTTGTTGAATAATTCACAGAAGATTAGACGTCGTCAGTTTTCTTAATTCGTTTGCATTTTTTATTATCCATATTCCTGTTTCTTAAAAAGTTTGTACTATGTTTGAAAACAGAGGGATGAACACGATCAGGAAATTTTTCAGCATACAAATGTACTGCTTCTCTCATAATTTGGCGATATTCATTATAGACGAAAATCATGTCGACTTTTTCCACTTCTCTTCAGATTCTGCATTAATATTACAATAGATATTCAATTGATTTTGAGAGCAAAAATGGAATGAAAGGAACAAAATTTCAAGCAGCAAATACAAATCATAATCTGTAATGACACAGCTCGGTGTAATGGGGATAGAGCAAGGAGTGGAAAAAGGAATAAAAATGATATGCGAATACCTACTCTAGTGTTCTACTCATATTTGGTCCGATTCCTTACCACGAATTTCACACAATATTGTTAGGCGAAATATTAATTATATTTTATGAGAAGGAGATTCAGCTAACCTAATCTAACCTGCAATTTCAACTTGCTAAAGACAGCCACACGATTTCCTAATTGGAAATCGACGTGCATGCGCACTAAAAATTAGAGACATAAAAAGTTTAGTGTCCATATTATACTGTATGTATTTATTTACTGCGTTATAGGTAAGAATTTTTGTATTAAATATATTAATTCCTGCATATGTATTAACGATGTAGGATATGAAGTGTTATTAAAGTTTTTTTATTGAATGTACTAATAAAATTGAAGTGACATTATTTTTGTTTGTACAGGATATCTGAAATAATCACCAAATATTTCATGGGCAGGTAGAGCGGACTAACCTGAGTCGAAAAATCCTCTACCATTTTGTAAGTTTCCCCAATAAGATATTAATCCTTAAAAATAGCCGAATACTACTGCGAAGTGTATATGGTACGCCTACCGATCGCTTGGCGCGCGGGCCGTGGGGAGCGGGGATAGCCTGACAAGCGCGCCGTCCGAGCTATGGAAGCTTGCGACAGGTGCGCAGCGCGGGGCGCTTGCCAGCTTCAACTCTCAACACCCGCGCGCCAAGCGATCGGTAGGCGTATACACATCGCAATAGTAGGCCGGACGAGCGCACATATTCGGCTATCTTTAAGAATTAATATCTCATTAATTATTGGGGAAATTTACAAAATGATAGAGGACTTTTCGATTCAGTTTGGTCCGTTCTACCTGCCCATGAAATATTTGGCGATTATTTTCAGACACTGTATACCATTCACTCTGTATACCATTCATGTCCCTATAGATTTCTATTGAGAGAAAATCCAAAATCGATCTCAATCATAGATTGAGATCGATTTTGGATTTTCTCTCAATACGTGTGTATTTGAAAAAACATAACTGTGAACATGAAAAATTAAAACAATATAAAATCAGTTTTGTGTTTAAACCATTTCCTTAATCTTTTCCTTAGTAATTATGTTATTACAGTAAGCAGCCTTATATTAAAAACTTCAGCATGTAAGTCATATAAAGTAGCAATAGGATAACGTGAGTAGACTGTAAGCATATAAATCTTGGTTTCATTTGAAAAAAAAGTAACTCGAAATCTAATAATTCGTGGGATGGACAGGTAGTGTAAATGTTAGTTTCATATGTTATCACATGTTTGATATGTCAAAAGAGGAAAATCATATACATAATCTAAAGACTATATCTTTGTCTTATATTAGGATAAAAATGTTTTATGAAGGCAAAAAGATTACGGAAATGTTGACAAACATCAGAAAATAAAAGAAACTATCGCGATTTGCCATTTTCTTAAATGTATAAATAAGCGTATAAATAAACACATTATGTATGTATACCGAACATGTATATACATTTCACATTTTGTAGTATTTAAAATTAAGAATAATATATTATTCCATTTTTACAATATTAAAATTTTCTTTCCATTATTCCTCTTGTTCTTCTCGATAATCACATAAAAATAAATATTTCTATGCAAATGTTGTTCCTACTCTTACAAGTGCAACGCGCTGATCAACCGCCATTTTTAATTGCTGCCACGAATTTTGCTCATTCTAGTGTATACATAGTTCAGGTGATTATCGATATCATTATTAGTGTTTCCAGTCAGGGATGGGTAGTATTTGAAAGAAATGTATTTAAAATACGTATTTAAATACATTTTTGTATTTTATATTTTGTATTTAAATACTCTTTTTTAATATTTTGTATTTTCAATTTATAATTTCAAAATATATTTAAATAATATAAATAATTTTTTGATTAAAGTTAAAATCGCACCATTGTTGACTCAATTTAAAGTGCGTTCCGTCTCACGCATGATGTGGATAATGCATCATTTCTTATTTATATTTGATAAACAACAATCTCTAGCGTTATATCTCAGCCAAAAGTGGGCAGTATTTGAAATACAATATGTGTTTAAAATATATATTTAAATACATTTTTATTTTATTGAAAGTAATTTTGTATTTGAATACTTTTTTGAGAGTATTTTTATTTTGTAAATTTTAAATACAATTTTTTGAATTTTGAATATACAATTTTGAATATGTCATCCCTGTTTCCAGCTTTAGTATTGGCGCTACTCTCTTTATACTTACTCTAATACTTGCCTTCATAGGTTGGATATTTTGCTGTTCATAATATCTAGCTGCTGCTAATAATTAATTGTATATTATTGAAAATGAATTTCATTAAAATATTAAGTAAAAAAGATGAAAAACTTGTGAAAATCGATCCTAGTAGAATAAAAATAATGCAAAATGAGATATATAATAGAAACGTTGTAAAGTTTGTTAATTCATATTTATGATCAGATTAACCAAAAAATACATACCTTTTGAATTATAATTATCTGTAAAGTCTCGATGGATTTCCGACTAATTATGACTCATTCTCTTTACTTACACTGTAAACAGTTCTCAGCTTTATCCGGTTTTTTGTTGGAAAATACGATCCAATACGATACCGAGCAGCTATTCATGCAGAGATCCATTTGGTCAATTTAGGCCATATGACTAGCAGATGGAAAGCAGTGGATGCGCTAGCCACGAATGTATCTAACATGTCGTTGTACTTATGTCATTCTATTGGCCGTGGTACAGACTCTTGCATAACAGTAAGGGAATCAATCAATTAAAATTGTTTTTTTCTGTGGAATGAAAGGAAGGGAAAGATTCTGATTAGTTGATTCGTTTATGCGTAAAGTCAGTTCTACTTTAGTTGCAAGCTGATCGCAAGTTTGTTGCGATAGTCAATCTAAAGCTTACATTTTGAAATCAACGCTTCAAATTGGCCGCAACAAACTTGCAATCGGCTTACAACTAATGTAGAACTGGCTTTATGCAAAAGTCTGTGGCCTTATCTTCCATCGTCCATTAAATATAAAACAAGGATAATATGATACAAATATCATTGATAGGGCACTCTCCGAACGCAACCAATGGGTGCATTCACTGAGCGCTCAATGAGCTCTTGCATTTTATTAGTCCATTTTTAGATCTAATGGAATATGCCAATCAGATGCAAGAGCGCTAAGTGAGCGGTTGTAGTACTGAACATGATGGAAGTTCCATCATGATTTACATTCTCTATTGTCTCCATACGAGGATGTGAGACATAACCAGTTGATTATCAATGCATTCGAGGTGTATTTCCCGAACGGAAAACCCGATAAATTGTGATAAATCGCGATATCGGATCCATCCAGGGATTGAACATCAACAATTCAAAAGAAGAAAAGGAAGAAGAAGCAGAAAAATGTCAAATACGGAGCGAAACACGCAGAGCAGAATTTCCACTTTTCCGACGCATATTGGCGCATGTCAGTATGTCACTCGGTTGGCTGGTGCGTTATCGTTGATCCCTACGTCAATGATACGTCAACACAACCAGTCATCGATTAAGGCCGAGATGACCGCGGAATTTTTTGCGGCGTCGAAAACTGCAAATCTTGTGTAATATAGTGGAGATGGAGATGGAGATTAAGCTTTCGTGGTAAATCGATTGTATCGTCGTGTATAATTTCCATAGATGTTCATGCGCTCCATTAAATAGGTCAGTCAGTCAATACCTAGATAGCCAAATAAGGGCAATATGTTGTCATTTTGCTGTCACTGATTCTGCATTCAATTTCCATCAAACTAAAACCAAGGTATTTCTACAAATTGTCTGTTATTCTGATGTCACATAAAGTCTTCCTTAGAATTCAGCAAACTGCTGACAAGTTGTCATCATACATGCATGGCATGCCGTCAGTTTGCTGTTAACGTAATGAGTTAATTATTTCTCAATGTATACTCTTATAATTTCGTAAACTCATGAAATCTATTTGTCCTTCTGATGCTAACTCAGTTCATATTAGATTCCAATGACAACAAATTAACAAGTTGAAAATAATACATGCAGTGCATCAATTTGTTCCATATGCTAAATCTCGCTTGGCTATCTGGGTAGATTGATTAGCTGGATTATATTTACAATTAGATGAATGCGATAAGAAGTTCTCATCTTTCTGTTATAAAGTACTTATTTACAGTGATTGATAAAAAAAGTCACCTTATTTATAAAACTGATTTATTTTATGAAGTTTAAATAAATATTTATATATTATTTTAAATATGAAGCCACTACTGAATGTTGAAACAAATATTTATAAATTTTTTGTATTAAAATTTAAAATTTATTCATTTTACATTAATTAAATAATTGTAATTTTAAAAAAGAATTAATTTCATTATTTGTAATGTATAATGCTTTACTTATTTCTAAAAGATTATATATTTAAGCGACAAAATAAAAGGATAATATAACATTTTAATTTTAGAAAACAATAATATAATTCTCTAATTAATAATTAATATAGCTTTGTTTAGCTTCAACACAACTTTTTCTAATCTCTTTGAAATGTTTATTAAATTTTTCAAATGTGTGTCCAGATGTTTTCCATGCCAGTTTTAGTGCTTCAATACAGGAGTTCTTATTAGTCATTCTACATTTATCAATCTTATTATCCAAAATTATCCACAGATCTTCAATATTTAAATTTGAAAATTGTGGAGGCTATTTGATGTGTTAAAAATGAATAAAAGTTTGACTCTTTTTTTTTATTGAGTGTTTTGAGTCATTATCTTATTAAAAAATAATTAATTATCTTCTAGCCCAAGCTTTAATCTAGATTCCTTCAAATTTTCATTAATCATATCAACATAAACATCACCGTCATAATTCTATCAACTTCGAAAAAAATTTCCTATTCTTGTCTATGAGAAACACTTCCTAATATTTCCTTTATCATATTTTACAGTTTTCTTAATAATTTTAAAGCTTTCTTCATATTTTCTCCAGATTTTAACTGAATTTCGAGTTATTTGGACAAAAGAAGCGGATTAGAAGGAGCATTTCTCATGGATAATAATAGGAAATGTCTTGTCAAAATTGATGGGATTATGACAGCAGATATTTACATTAATGTAATTAATGAAAATTTGGAAAAGTTTTTGTTAAAGTTTGGATTAGAAGATTATTTTATTTTTTAGTAAGATAACGATCCAAAATATGCAGGAAAGAAAAGCTTTTTCTATCATTATCGCATCAACAACTCGAATGGTCTACGCAATCTTCAAATTTAAAATCACTCTCATTGAAAATCTGTGGGCAATTCTGGATAATAGGGTTGACAAATGCGAAATAACTAATAAGAATTCCTGTTTTGAAGCACTTCAATTGGCATAGGAGAATGGAAACACAACATTTGGAAAATTTAATTGAAAATATATCAAGAAGATTTAGGTCCATTTTCACAATGATTACCTAAAGATTAAAAATTACTAACAGATTCATTCACTGAATTTCTTGATTACTTTGGTTATCTTTACGTAACCATATATTATGAAATTGAGCCTTAAAAGTTATTAAAGCTAAAGAAAGTCATATTAACTATTAATATTGATGTTTTCTCAAATTAAATTACTATATTATGTTAATTAGCTCTTATTTGGTCACACTTAAATATGTAATCTTTTAGAAATGACTGATGATCTGAAGACACAGTAGTGACTCAGTGCTAAGATAAGTGCATCATGGTGCAAGATATTGTCGTGCTCCTTTACGCAAGCCGGCGAGTTGCGTCGGATCGATAGTATTATATATTAAATGGTATTAATTATCAACAATTGGGCCTTTTCCGAAATTTGATATTTTTTAAAATATCATAATCTTGATAGAAATCTTTGTGATTCCGACAGTGATAATCTATCGAAGTTCAAAAATATGTAACCTACCTATTTTTAAAAAAGTATTGCTGAAAGTTCAGATTAAGGAATCTCGCTTCGATGATCTTGACTTAATGTATATTGTCAAGCTTATAATCCTGAGAAACCTAACAGGTTTTAGTCACTCGTTTTTGACACTCGTTATTCATTAAAAAGTTATTACCAAAAAAATTTTTTAAATAATGTTTTATTTCTGCTGTATATATTATTCCAAATCTTAATTCTTCTAGCATAATGATTTTCCATGCGAAGCGAAATCCTTTCTAGACAAGGGAAGGTATCGGATGAACCTCGTTTCGAATGGGAAGTCGAACTTTCCTAAGCAGTAGCGAAGTGTAAAGTGGATCTCGCTTTGTGAAAAGTCGGACGTAGAAATATAAATTATATAGCAGAATATACAGTAGAACATATAGTAAATGATATTTTATGTTCAAAAATTTTTATTTTCAAATTTTATTTTATTTATTAGTTTTTTGTTAACAATTTTTTAAAAACGACGATTAAAACTTTTCGAAGGCCGGTGATGATCTTTACATATGTCAAGGTCAAAGTCGGAATGGATTTTCCTAATCTAGACTTTTATCAAATTACTTAAAATATATAAATTATACAATAAATAAATTTTGGGATCTCTTCTGATTGCTTCTCAAAGTCACAACAAAGATTTTCATCAAGATTACGATAAAAAAATATCAAAATTCGAAAAAGATCTTATTATCCATAATTATCAAAATTTATAACAAATATTTTTTTACTTGATGAAGCAAATCAGTTTTTTTAGATAAGAAAACTTTTTATTTTTGCCAATTAGTGTAGATAAGAAAGTCTTTATAGTCACTAAGGATTTTATATCATTTTTCTATAATATTACCTAGGGCCGGCGATATTCATAATCTTATTTCAAGACCGTTTTTATTAATTAAATAATGTTTTAAGAAATGCTAATGCAACCTTCCGATTGGTTCGTGACTTCTTAAGACCTGATCTTCTTAAGACGATCTTGAATATAAGATCAGATTATGAATGCCGACCTGTAAGTTACAAATACCTAGCCTGGTTTCTATTCTTTGTCGAATTTTATCATTCGTATATAGAATGAGGTAAACATCTTCTCGCTTCGGTTTGAATATTATATCATCTTACAATTTCTGATAATTTCTATCGAAAGTATGACTTATGCATTAATTCCAACAATTTATAGTTCGACGAATTAACTCGTGCATTGCACCTATTTTACAAATTTTTATTTGGAGACACTGGTAGTGTCTCAGCGCTAAGCTACGCGCAGCGACACTGTCGTAGCTACTTTACGTGAATTGCGTCAGATCGAGATTATCGGATTTCAATAAGGACTGAACTGATCAAGTTCTAATGCCCGTATTCATAGTCAGACCTTATAAATTTAAGGTTTTCTTAAATTTATCTTTAGATGTTCAGCAGCCAATGAAATAATTCGTACAGTATCTGAAGATAAATTTAAGGAAGCTTCAAATATAAGACTTGACTATGAATGGGCACAAGTATGCTTCAATCGATTGTGACCGCTCGGGATATATAATGAAAGTTTTTATTTTTCCTCTACGTGCTCTATGAGCGGAGATATTGCGACGTAAAATACGAATTTGAATCTTTTATTAAGAAAAAATTAAGAAACGTCGTCGTCGTCGTCGTCGTCGTCGTCGTCGTCGTCGTCGTCGTCGTCGTCGTCGTCGTCGTCGTCGTCGTCGTCGTCGTCGTCGTCGTCGTCGTCGTTGTCGTCATCGTCATCGTCGTCGTCATCGCTAGGAGTGAGGGAAATGTTCTTTAGAATTTTTAGCGCAAGAAGCAAATGTGGCGCTAGCAATGCATGATCACATCATACATAATCAGCGTTGCAAGGTTCTGCACATTTTACACATTCTTCACTCTGCAAAGATTATAAGTTGAAGTTATTGACGTTATTGTTACGGATACGCGATTGCAGAGGAGTTGAATAAGTGCAATTGTGGCTAAAGCTACATATAATATTGAGTTCCGGTTACTTCAAGTATTGATAACAATTTTAGTTGATGTATTTTCGTAAATGTTTTATCGAAATAATATCGAGATTATTGTTGAGGAACTGTGGCTACATTTGTGCGACATCCTTAATCAACTTTAATAATAGTGATGAAAATACATCCAATCGATGCGTTTTCGCATAAAAATAAGTAAAAGTTTGACAAAAAAAGTATCGCTCTGCGATACTCATGAACCATAATTAATCATTGAAGTCGATGACTATTCAGATTAAGAAGTTAGTCACAGCGACGAAATATTGCAAGCATATACTGCAGACATTACAGTAAAGTTTTCATTTCTCTGCTTTAGATCTATCGGAATAGCGGCTCGCATTGATTTTGCATCCGCAAGTTCCGCTCAATGGGATATAAGAAAATGAATTCCTGCGGATCGGAAATCACATATACATACAGGAATATTGCCGATTTTGTGTACTCATTTTAATTTTGATTTGTATTTTCGCCTTTTTATATACTATATGTATATATATATATATACACACAC
>NW_017259564.1:271845-274103 GCF_001594045.1 Atta colombica
ATTATTTTTAGGGTTATGTTCAGATTCCCACCCGAGTGCTACTCAAGTATACTTTATTCTTGTTTATTTACCGAATGTTAAACAAAGATGACATAGCATCTGAAAAACACCCAGGTGGAAATCTGAGCACGCCTCAGCATATTGATTAAGGAATAGAAAGAATAAGGAATGAGGAATAAAGAATAAACGATTTCAACCTATCAGAAACTCTGTATTCCGATGTATCCGATTTTATAGGTTAAAATTCTTTATTCCTAATTTCTTATTCCTATTATGCGCAGGGCCTAACTATGCGCTTATAGGAGATAGTTTTTTCCGTTTAAACCAACTTAATGAGGTTAGTTTTTATGAGTATATGTTGTATATGTACAGCTGATTACAGAAAAGTTGCACTTTTTTCTTATGGGTTTTGGAACACAGCTTGCTCTCCGAGTGATTAGTTCTTATTCATGAATCTATAAATAAGAATCAATCGCTCGATGAGCAAGCTGCAATCCGAAACCCATCGAAAAAAAAGTGTTGCAACTTTTCTATGATCAGTTGTACACACAAGCATCGGCGAAATCTGCAAAAGAAATAAAGCTACAGTACAGATTTTTGCATGACGCATAATGTATAGTGCAGTAAGCGAATCAACTAATCAAAATCTTTCCCTTTCTCTCCATGAAAAAGAAGAATTTTGATTGGTTGATTCTCTTATGCACTATGCATTATGCGTTGTGCAAAAATCTGTATTGCGGCCAATAAATTTGCGCAACAGAAAACGGCGGAATCGGCAGAATGAATCCACAATTAATCACCAACGTTTCGCAGTTCCTCATATCAGTAGTTCCATGGGATGGAGCGCACTCTGAGGATGTGGTCTCATGATGCGGAATTGACAAAACATTTGTGATTGATCGTGGCTTCATTCAGCCAATTTCGTTCCATTAAAATTTTCCTCTGTCCTATGGAGCGAAATTTCCGGAATGCACAATTAGCGCTGATCAATCATCTTCCTAGATCACTTTTATTAGATATTATTCCATCGGAATTGTCATTGATTGCGCATCTGCAAGTTCCGCTCCATGGGATATAGAGTGCCGTCATGTACACAGAATCGGAACGACGGAACAGATTTTTTCATTAGAAAATTGAGTTTACTACAATTCTGTTCCGTAAGAAATTTCTCTACCCGTCCCATATAGTCGGAACGCAATGGAATTTTGATAACAAAATCTCACTCTTATAATTCATTTTTGAGTATTCAAAGTAATGTTATAGGTAAGATAATTATGCATACTACTGCTTTTGTCGTATTAAAATAACGAAATATCGATTAAATTAAGCAAATTAGTTTGCAGCAACATTCCATTTGTTTCCATTCTATTCCGCCTGTTCAGCTGAGTTGGTTGAATCTAAAAATTGAAACAAATATTCAGAAACTTTTTTTATAAATCTACAATGATGGATGAAAAAGTAGTGTTATTACTAATATTAAAATTATTGTGAAAAGAAATGTGCAAAGTTGACGTGCTATTCTGATATTTAAGAGTGTGCAAAATTTTATTTCCCTTATAACATTCTATTGCAACAACAGAAATATGTAATTGTATATTATAAGAAAACGAAAATTCTAAATACAGTCAATGTTTACACAGAATGGCGCAAGTGACAATTTAGTCGTTGGAATACAAATAATTGAGCGTGAGAAATTTTTCAATTATTTCAGAATGACATTGAAATTATTTGAAGAACTGCTGGTATTAGATTGGATTACGTACCCTTATGGAAAAATATTATGAAAAATTCTATTCTTCTATTCAAAATATTATGAAAAAAACTATGAAAAAATATTATCAAAAAATTCACAGCAAATTCGCGACTATAAATTCATAGTAACTGTGAATGTATAGTCGTGAATTTACTGTGAATTTTTTATATATTTATATACTATAAATTTGATAATATATTTTTCCGTAAGGAAAGTACATATCATATATAATGATAACAATTTATAATAATAAGACCGCATTTATATTATAATAGAGATAAATACCTATAAATTATATAATAGTTATTATTACAATTAATAAAACAAATTACGGCTATATATTGTCTGTCTTTCTTGTCATAATAAAGGTTCAAACATAAGATAGTTACTTTAATATTTGATAATAAATATGAAAATGATAATATATCAACAATTTAATACAAAATGACCGGGAAAAAATGTTTTCTTAATTATATAAAATTATGTATATAAATATATATAATTA
>NW_017259564.1:274203-278610 GCF_001594045.1 Atta colombica
TAAGATAATAATTATCAAGAGTTTCATAGCAACTATGAAAAGATTTGTAATTACCATCAATTATTGTTAGTATTATCATTCTGACTCAGTTTACTATCAACATAATGATATTTATTATCAAGTATAAAGCAATAACTATCAATGGTTCATAATTTATTATAATTTTTTGATAATTACCACCAAAATTTCATAGTAAACTAGGAAATATTGATAATTACTTTGAAATAGGAAATATTATATTGAAAAATAAGAATTATTAATTTTATTTGAAGTTGTCAAATTCTCAATCATCAACAATAGCAGGATCGATATAGCCTGCAATCGACATGACAGATTCCATATCGTCTTTACTGTTCCGATCATGATTCCGATGTTCTTGTATGAGGTTCTGATACAGCAGAGAGAAACTTCTTACGGAATGGAATGCTATTGAACTCATTTCTAATAAGATAAATCCGTTTCGTCGTTCCGATTCCGTGTACATGGGACGGGCATCCATAGGAAATTAAACTTTTGTGGATCGGAAATCATGCATACATACAAGGACATTGCCCTTCATTATGTACCCATTTTGATTTTGATTTATATTTTTGCCTTTCTATATATACGACATTGTTCTGACTATATTGACCTCCATATTTATCTGGAGACTTAATTAATTATCTTCAAGGTTATGTTTACATTCCACCCGAGTGAAATCTAAACCTACCAGGGACGCGATTCCGTAATTGTCTTATCGAGAGTTGTTGATGTCGTTGCGCAGATATTTTATATGGTGAAAAAGCTGCGCAATGATACCGATAACTGTCGATGAAAAACAGAATATAGGTTCACATATTAAGAAATAAAATTGTTGATAAAACGTCATAAAGAGGAAAAAAACAAAGATAGAAAGAAAGAAACAGGAAACAAAGAGCACATTGTAGAACATAATTCTTTCTCTCTCTCTCTCTCTCTCTCTCTCTCTCTCTCTCTCTCTCTCTGTCAAAAATTATTATTCTTCAAAAAAAATTAATGTATCAAATGAAAAATTAAAACCCAGATAAAAAGTAAAACCCAAGTAATACTATCTTTATTATTATTTATTTAATCTAAATGTACTATCTTTAATTTTTTCATATAGCAAAAGATTGATTTCGAAGATGATATACAAAAAGCAAAATAGTTTGAATAAACAAAACACAGGATCCCTGATTCCTTCATTATCCAAGCATTATCTGCTTCCTAATTTTTCCTTCCATTTTTCCTTCTCACCATCTCACATTTTTTTTTCTTCCAAAATTATGACAGTAACTCAATCTCCTTTCTTATTATTGTGTAATACCTTGGAGAGATAACTAATTAAGCGATACTCAATATAATGTATCTGTGAGGAAATTTGCGAATCCATTGTCATGTCCACAATCGTGTGAACTAAGGAGACCATATAAAGGTACGACTTAAATAAAGATACGAATTTAAAATATAATCTTTTAATTGCCTTACGCTTTAGTTTCATTATAAAAAACAATGTCGATTTACTGAGGCAAATACATAGAACGACGGCTTTTGTTATCTTCCAAATGATTGCAATAAGAGAATAAATCTTTTATCAACGACCATATATACTGAAAATTGTCGCTAATATATACTGATAACGCAGCTAAAGAGGGAATATGTAATATTTTTATCATGCGATCTCGTGCGGATCATAAAACGTTTTAATCATGCAACAAGTCTTATTCTATTTTTTTATATTTGAACTTTAAACATTTAATCATGTGATAATTTTTACTCAATTTTTATATTTAAACATGTATTATATACCGATATTGACCTTATTATTTTTATTTTTATTTTTTAATTGTAATTTTTATGTATTACACTGAAGATGACCTAATAAAGGTTGAAACATTTGTATTTTAAATATTTACAGTGATCGGATTTGGAATATTGATTAATTATTAACAACCAGCTCCTTTAACAATTTATTTTCTAAAAAATTTTGAATCAGAATAATTTTATTATTTATAATTCTGACATTATTATTCCACTTAACATGATATGAAAACTCGGCAAGAGAAAATGAAATTGCAAAAACTTGCAATTGTCGTAAAATGATTTACAATAAAACTTTCCAGATTAAAAGTTTTTACGCTCGTATAAACTGCTAAGTTACAACAAATGAAAAAACAGAGTCTATTACAATATATTAAACGAACAATGTTAAAATAACCGATAAACAAAAGTATATTTTATTATTCTACGATGATATTTTTACAGAACGTTTTGAGGTTTACTTAACCCTCTTCAGCTGTGTATAAATTCAATTAACTTTTTATATCTTAATAAATATTTCAACTTACAGTTTAAGATATAGAAAATTAATTGAATTAATTGAATTTATACATGGTTGAGAAGAGGTTCACTCTAAATTTGCAAGCAATGAAAATTTTACTGTTAACACAAGTGAGTAGCAAAATCATTGCTTTAAGTATGGATTTTCACTGCTTTGAAATTAGTCTGTCTACTCTTACATAAAAAAGTGGACTATTTCATTTAATTAATCGAAATCGGTTTAAGCATTAGTTGCATAGCAACTTAAACCGCTTCAATTAATCAAATGAAATAATCCATTCTTTTCTTCATATCATGCAAGCATAATGCATTGCATTGAATGTTATTGCAAGGAGTGAATTTAGCGACATAGCGCATCATACGACATAAACATAAGAGACAGAAAAAAATAATTAAAAATAAAATAATATTAATTAAAAATAAAGTTAATAGGTTAATAGTAAAGTTAATAAATTGATAGCATACTCTGTTCAAAATTTGTCTCTGTAGGCTTTGTTATCTGGATTTGGAATGACATTATTCATAATTAGTCATAATTCTAACCTTCATTAGTCATAATTCTAACCTTCAAATTCACTCCTTTTTGGAGTAATTTTTCACTCTAATTATCGATTATGAATTTTCCATTCCCATCTTACAGTAAAATTCACTGACAGTTACATTGGCGCAATTACCACTAATGCGTGTATTGAAACTTCAATTTAATGCAGTGAAATTGTTACAGGTTTAGAGTTAAGCTCGAAACGTTTTTTAAAAATGTCATCATAGAATAATAAAATAAATATGTTTTTATTTATCAGTCATCTTAACATTACTCGTTTAATATAAAAGATCTTATATTTTAATTTATTATTGCTTTCCAGACATTATTCGTTATTAGTTTTAGAAACCAAACTTATATTTGTTCAGACCTTAATCACAGATCATTAAGTGATTAATGATGTTATCACACATATATGGAATCGTGCTTTTGCTCATGAGGAAATGTATCTGAAAATGTATCTGAAAATCAGTTCAGATACTGTGTTTTGTATCTAGCTATAAATATGAATATTCAAATTGTATTTCAAATGCAGGTTTGATATACAAAATGTATATGTATTTCTATACTTGCGTATGTCCGGAAAGTTCGTGCCGATGTTGAAGGAAAATTGAAACAGAAGATTTAAATTTTAGTATACATTTATTAAATTATATAGGTTAGTCGGCACAAACTTTCCGGACAACCCAATAAATACATTATGTATAGAGATCCAACTGCTCCTGAGTAATCGCCGCAGTACATACAGAATCGTTATAAGCGAGATACGACATGTTTAGACATTATAAGCGAGATACGACATAAAGTTTTTTGCATGCCATTTGTAAATAAAGAAAATTTGGATAAAATAAAATGAGATGGCGTAAAAACATTTGTAAAAATTGATTGAAGTTCTTTATACTTTCTTGTTGCCATTGTATATTCTTTTAAATTTATCCTAAATCTAAAGATCTATTCCAATTACAGATAGTTATAATTACTGAACGCTCACGCAACTGTTGTATTCGCTAAACACACGGCCATTTGTTTCAATATTTCACATTTCATTCTGTCCTTGTTTTTGGTAATATGTCTCACAAAATTAAACAAATGATAATTTCTATTAGTATATTCCATATACTATTCTTAACGCAACGCTCGTGTGGATCATTTCATTCTTGTTTAATATTATTTGATAAAATAAGAGTGAAATGTTTGTGAAAATTGCATATATTAAATAAAATACATTCTATATGTAATACATTGTAGATGCGTACTATTGTTCATCAAATGTTCTAATTTCTATGTACATTCAGTGATGTACAATATATGAAATTCAGTCACTATTTATAGATTATTAAATAATTATTCTAGTTGTAAAATTGAAGAAATACAAAAAATAAAGTTAAAAACATAAAAATATATATATTCTTAATAATGTGAAACATTTCAATTATGTAAAAGTTAGCATTGAAAAATGAAAAGAATAATTTTTTCAAACATTTTTTGATTGATATCAACTATTGATTATTATAATATTATATATTATA
>NW_017259564.1:278710-281315 GCF_001594045.1 Atta colombica
AATATTTGTTTATATGTTTCGATATTTATTTATCATACTTTTCAACTTTATATATTTTCGTAAAAAGAACTTTAAAAACTAACTAAAAAAAACACTGAAATTTAATATAATAATAGATTTAGAATTTAAAATTATATAAATACAGAATGTATATTTTTTGACGGTAAAAAACTTGTGCAGTAAAAAATACAATTTTACAAATATAATACAATTTTATGAATAGACAGCTATAGAAGTAGTTACACAATCTATCAATCTAATATAGGAGAGATCGGGGACAAAAGAAACAAGGAAATAATAACATCGTTAATATTTCTTAAACTTTAATAAATATGTGTATGGGGTTGCATAATAAAATTCTATAGACAGGCATTGAATAGTTCGTTACATGCTGATCACGGAACGTGCACGAATGCAGGAGCAGAAATTACTTTTTTCATGCATCAAGTAAGTTTTATGCATAAAATTTAAAATATTTTTTTTTCTTTATAGCGAAGGTATAATATATTAGCTTAATATATTTTAATAATTATCTGCGTTGATGATTTGCACATTTGAGTTGATTTTTATCTAGGTTTTTAAATATAAATTAATTCCTAAAGACTCCTTAACTACTATGATACAAAATGATTGGATATAAGTAGATTAATTAATAATCAAGTTTTGTTAACTGTTTGGTTTGCACAAAAATTATCGTGATTAACTCCTATTGCCCAATTGTATCCAATCATTTTATATCATAGTAAGTTTTTTATTTAAAAAATTTACTATGAATTATAAAATACCATTAGGGGACAATAATCAATGTCCGGAGTTAGTTGTAATGTTACAATTGTAACCCCGAATTTACCTGATATTTTATTTTAGTATTGTTTTGTACAATATTATTTGTACTTTCATAGAATGCTATTAAGAAAGAAAACGCAAGATAGATAAGAGAAAAATTATATAAAAGAAGTGTCTTTATACAAACGGACGTTTAAAGAGATTATAAAGGACCAGTTATGCACTTGCGAAGAAAGAGTATGACTTAGGCCGTGCGTACAATAGAAGGAATAGGAAATAAAGAATAACGATTTTGACCTATCAAAAATCAGATACGTCAGAATACATGGTTTCTGATGATTTTTGAAATCATTATTCTTTAATCCTAATTCCTGCTATTGTGCGCAGGACCTTATATAGTTGTGTTATATACTTTTGGCAAATGTGGTATAATTATCTCCATACTGTTATCGTCCATCGGGGTTGAGATGGTTGTAACAAAATTCCTTTAAACGAATAACTTTTTTCTAGTTACATAAAAAAATTAAAGCAAAAAAAATTTTGTAGCTAAATAGGTTCTACATCTAAAAATATACTATATTCTTTTAATGTAAATATTATATTTTAACTATTGTATTATAACACTTCAAAATATTATTTTTGTCGTATCCCCGATCTCCTCTTAAAAATTTATTAATAAAAAACAATCAAAATATTTAAAAACAAATGTTACATTTTCTTTGATATTTACTAATTATAAAAAATTTGACTATGATGAAAAACTATGTACATTTTTGTGAGATACTATTCATTTTTTTATTAATTGCAATTTTTATTAATAAATAAAATAGATGGTTTATTTGTTAGAAATAAAATTTTATTTCACTGTATTTGAATAAATTATTTCAGTGTTATTGATGTTCACAAGTAATATTTGCGATAATTATGCATTATAAGGGCTTATCAAGAAAATAGCTCCGATCACTTTGACCTTGATATGTTTTGACAAAGTTATAGAGTGATCTCAAAATTTAATATTTTGACAACATATGTTAATCAATACTAGTTTCTCTTTATAATTATTCATTTTTATCTTTACAAAGTTTTAACTTTAAGTATTTATACCTTTATACCTTGAAGGAAAAAAAGCTTAAAAATTTATTTGTGAGATATAAAGTTTATTTCACTGAAATTAATCTCTTATTTAAATATGAAGTTAATTGCAAATAGTTCATTTCCTCGACATGAATAATTTGCAAATAGCAAAAAACAATGAGGTTGTTTTTTATTCTCACAATAATTTGACTTATATTGATATGTAGTTTGTTTAAAGCGTAAATATTATAGATATGTGTTTTATACTCTTATAATCTTTTTAAAATCAATTCTTTCATGTATTTTGAGACGATCTTAATGTGATCGAGTTTTGACATTATTCCTGATAAGCCCTATAATTTCACTTTCTCAAAATTTTCACATGTAAGTAAAAAAATCTTAAGAAAGATCATTCTACTCAAATACTATCAAAATCAAGTTCAGTCCCTGAGTACGTTTTTTCATCAATTTATTGTAAAAGAAGCAGCAGTAGAAGTTATTGAAGTTATAAAATAATGACAAATTATTTTAAATAATTTAAAATAATTTGTCATTATTTTATATCTAATAGATTGTGTTTTTATAGCACAATCTATTGTGCATAAGTTGGATATGCGAGTGAAAAAATAAAATGATATTTACATAATATGTAATTTAAGTATATGACTTTAGATGTATGTGTAAAAATTAAATAATTTATATATTTGAAAAATATAAAATAAATAATAAGTAATAAATATGCAAT